>NW_025218263.1:0-1085 GCF_014825855.1 Bombus pyrosoma | reverse complement strand
ATATAACGTTATAAGTTATATCGCTATACTATATATCGTTTTACGTTACATCGTAATACCACATATCGTTATACGTTATATCGCAACACCATATAACGTTATACGTTATATCGTAATACCTTATAACGTTATACGTTATATCATAATACTATATATCGTTATACGTTATATCGTAATACTATATATCGTTATACGTTATATCATAATACTATATATCGTTATACGTTATATCGTAATACTATATAATGTTATACGTTATATCGTAATACCATATAACGTTATAAGTTATATCGCTATACTATATATCGTTTTACGTTATATCGTAATACCACATATCGTTATACGTTATATCGCAACACCATATAACGTTATACGTTATATCGTAATACCTTATAACGTTATACGTTGTATCGTAATACTATATAACGTTGTACGTTATATCGTAACACCATATAACGTTATACGTTATATCGTAATACAATATAACGTTATACGTTATATCATAATACTATATATCGTTATACGTTATATCATAATACTATATATCGTTATACGTTATATCGTAATACCATATAACGTTATACGTTATATCGTAATACTATATAACGTTATACGTTATATCATAATACTATATAACGTTATACTAAATATCACAATACTATATAACGTTATACGTTATATCGTAACACCATATAACGTTATACGTTATATCGTAATACAATATAACGTTATACGTTATATCATAATACTATATATCGTTATACGTTATATCGTAATACTATATAACGTTATAAGTTATGTCGTAATACTATATATCGTTATACGTTATAAAGTAATACAATATAACGTTATACGTTATATCGTAATACTGTATAACGTTATACGTTATATCGCTATACTATATATCGTTTTACGTTATATCATAATACAATATAGCGTTATACGTTGAAACGTAATACCACATATCGTTATACGTTATATCGCAATACTATATATCATTTTACGTTATATCATAATACAATATAACGTTATACGAAGAAACGTAATACCACATATCGTTATACGTTATATCGTAATACCACATA
>NW_025218262.1:0-1085 GCF_014825855.1 Bombus pyrosoma | reverse complement strand
TAACGTATAACGTTATGTAGCACTACGATATAACGTATAACGTTATGTAGCACTACGATATAACGTATAACGTTATGTAATATTACGTCATAACGTATAACGTTATGTAGCATTACGATAGAACGAATAACGTTATGTAGCATTACGATATAACGTATAACGATGTGTAGCATTACGATATAACGTATAACGTTATGTAATATTACGTCATAACGTATAACGTTATGTAGCATTACGATATAACGAATAACGTTATGTAGCATTACGATATAACGTATAACGTTATGTAGCATTAGGATATATCGTATAACGTTATGTATCACTGCGATATAACGTATAACGTTATGTAGCATTACGATATAACGTATAACGTTATGTATCATTACGATATAACTTATAACGTTATGTATCATTACGATATAACGTATAACGTTATGTAGCACTACGATATAACGTATAACGTTATGTAGCACTACGATATAACGTATAACGTTATGTAATATTACGTCATAACGTATAACGTTATGTAGCATTACGATATAACGAATAACGTTATGTAGCATTACGATATAACGTATAACGATGTGTAGCATTACGACATAACGTATAACGTTATGTAGTATTACGATATAACGTATAACGTTATGTAGCATTACGATATAACGTATAACGTTATGTATTATTACGATACAGCGTATAACGTTATGTATCATTACGATATAACGTATAACGTTATGAAGCATTAGGATATATCGTATAACGTTATGTATCACTACGGTATAACGCATAACGTTATGTAGCATTACGATATAACGTATAACGTTACGTATTATTACGATATAACGTATAACGTTATGTATCATTACGATATAACGTATAACGTTATGTAGCATTACGCTATAACGAATAACGTTATGTAGCATTACGATATAACGTATAACGATGTGTAGCATTACGATATAACGTATAACGTTATGTAGTAATACGTCATAACGCATAACGTTATGTAGCATTACGATATAACGAATAACGTTATGTAGCATTACGATATAACGTATAACGTTATGTAATATTACGATATAACG
>NW_025218261.1:0-1085 GCF_014825855.1 Bombus pyrosoma | reverse complement strand
CGTTATATAGTATTATGATATAACGTATAACGTTATATAGTATTATGATATATAGTATAACGTTATATGGTATTACGATATAACGTATAACGTTATATTGTATTATGATATATAGTATAACGTTATATTGTATTACGATATAACGTATAACGTTATGTAGTATTACCATATAACGTATAACGTTATATAGTATTATGATGTAACGTATAACGTTATATAGTATTATGATATATAGTATAACGTTATATTGTATTACGATATAACGTATAACGTTATATGGTGTTACGATATAACGCATAACGT
Organism: Bombus pyrosoma; assembly: GCF_014825855.1. Classification (NCBI taxonomy): domain Eukaryota; kingdom Metazoa; phylum Arthropoda; class Insecta; order Hymenoptera; family Apidae; genus Bombus; species Bombus pyrosoma. Next base: position 782 of record NW_025218261.1, on the reverse strand, counting down.
TATATAGTATTATGATATAACGTATAACGTTATATTGTATTACGATATTACGTATAACGTTATATGGTGTTACGATATAACGTATAACGTTATATAGTATTATGATATATAGTATAACGTTATATGTTATTATGATATAACGTATAACGTTATATAGTATTATGATACAACGTATGACGTTATATAGTATTACGATATAACGTATAACGTTGTATAGTATTATGATATATAGTATAACGTTATATTGTATTACGATATAACGTATAACGTTATATAGTATTACGATATAACGTATAACGTTATATAGTATTACGATATAACGTATAACGATATATTGTATTATGATACAACGTATAACGTTATATAGTATTATGATATGTAGTATAACGTTATATTGTATTACGATATAACGTATAACGTTATGTAGTATTACCATATAACGTATAACGTTATATAGTGTTATGATATAACGTATAACGTTATATAGTATTATGATATATAGTATAACGTTATATGGTATTACGATATAATGTATAACATTATATGGTATTACGATATAACGTATAACGTTATATAGTATTATGATATAACGTATAACGTTATGTAGTATTACCATATAACGTATAACGTTATATAGTATTATGATATAACGTATAACGTTATATAGTATTATGATATATAGTATAACGTTATATGGTATTACGATATAACGTATAACATTATATGGTATTACGATATAACGTATAACGTTATATAGTATTATGATATAACGTATAACGTTA
>NW_025218260.1:0-1085 GCF_014825855.1 Bombus pyrosoma | reverse complement strand
TTCCGTATAACGTTATGTAGCTTTACGATATAACGTATAACGTTATGTATCATTACCTTATGCCGTATAAGGTTCTGTAGCGTTACGATATAACGTATGTCGTTATGTAGTATTGCGATATGACGTATAACGTTATGTAGTATTACGTTATACCGTATAACGTTATATGGTAATACATTATAGCGTATACCGTTGCGTAGCTTTACGATATAACGTATGACGCTATGTAGTATTACGATATAGCGTATAACGTTATGTAGCATTACCATAATTTACGATACTCCGTATAACGTTATGTAGCTTTACGATATAACGTATAACGTTATGTATCATTACCTTATACCGTATAACATTATGTAGCTTTACGTTATAACGTATAACGTTATGTAGCATTATGTTATAACGTATAACGTTATGTAGTATTACGTTATAACGTATAACGTTATGCAGCTTTACGACATAACGTATAACGTTATGTAGCATTACGTTATAGCGTATAACGTTATGTAGTATAACGTTATAACGTATAACGTTATGTAGCATAACGTCATAACGTATAACGTTATGTAGAATTACGTTAGAGCGTACAACGTTATGTAGCATTACGATATAACGTATAATGTTATGTAGCCTTACGATATAACGTATAACGTTATGTAGCATTACGATATAACGTATAACGTTATGTAGTATTACGTTATATCGTTTAACGTTATATGGTAATACGTTATAACGTATAACATTATGTAGTATTACGATATTACGTATAACGTTATGTAGCTTTACGATATAACGTATAACGTTATGTAGCATTAGGTTATAACGTATAACGTTATGTAGTATTACGTTATAATGTATAACGCTATGCAGCTTTACGACATAACGTATAACGTTATGTAGCATTAGGATATTACGTATACTATTATGTAGCGTTACGTTATAACGTATAACGTTATATGGTAATACGTTATAACTTATAACGTTATGTAGCATTACGTTATAACGTATAACGTTATGTAGCTTTACGTTATAACGTATAACGTTATATGGTAATACGTTATAACGTATAACGTTATGTAGCATTA
>NW_025218259.1:0-1085 GCF_014825855.1 Bombus pyrosoma | reverse complement strand
TTGTGCAGTATTATGATATAACGTATAACGTTATATGTTTCTACGATACAGCATATAATGTTATGCGGTATTACGATATAACGTATAACGTCATATAGTACTAGGTTGCGACGTACAACGTTGTATAGTATTACCTTATAGCGCATAACGTTATATGGTATTACGATACAACATCTAACGTAATATGTTACTACGATATAGCGTATAACGTTATACGGTATTACGATATAACATATAACGTTATATAGTACTACGTTATGACGTGTATAGTTATATAGTATTGCGTTATGACGTATAACGTTATATAGTAATACGTTATGACTTATAACGTTATATATACTACGTTATGACGTATAACGTTCTGTAGTATTATGATATAACGTATAACGTTATATGCTATTACGATATGGCGTATAACGTTATGCGGTATCACGATATAACATATAACGTTATATAGTACAACGTTATGACGTATAACGTTGTATAGTATTACGTTATGACGTATAACGTTGTGCAGTATTATGATATAACGTATAACGTTATATGTTACTACGATACAGCATATAATGTTATACGGTATTACGATATAACATATAACGTTGTATAGTACTACGTTATGACATATAACGTTGTATAGTATTACGTTATGACGTATAACGATGTGTAGTATTATGATACAACGTATAACGTTACATGCTATTACGATGTAGCGTATAACGTTATACGGTATTACGATATAACATATAACGTTATATAGTACTAGGTTGTGACGTATAACATTCTATAGTATTACGTTATAGCGTATAACGTTATATGGTATTACGATATAACACATAACGTTGTATAGTACTACGTTATGACGTATAACGATATATAGTATTACGTAATAACGTATAACGTTATATAGTACTACGTTATGACGTATAACATTATGCAGTATTACAATGTAACATATAACGGTATATGGTATTACGATATAGCGTATAACGTTATACGGTATTACGATATAACATATAACGTTATATAGTAATACGTTATGACGTATATCGTTATATAGAACTACGTTGTAATGTATAACGATATAT
>NW_025218258.1:0-2290 GCF_014825855.1 Bombus pyrosoma | reverse complement strand
TTATATCGTAATGCTAGATAGCGATATACGTTATATCGTAATACTACATATCTTTATAAGTTATAACGTATTACCATATAACGTTATACGTTATATCGTAATACCACATATCGTTATACGTTATATCGTAATACTAGATATCGTTATACGATATATCGTAACAGTACATATCGTTTTCGTTATGTCGTAACGCTACATAGCGTTATACGTTATAACGTAGTACTACATAACGTTATACGCTATAACGTAATAGTACATAGCTTTATACGATAAATGGTAATATTATATAACGATATACGTTATATCGTAATACTACATAACGTTATACGTTATGTCGTAATAGTACATAACGTTATAAGTTATATCGTAATACTACATATCGTTATACGTTATAACGTATTACCATATAACGTTATTAGTTATATCGTAATACTATATAACGTTATACGTTATAACGTAACACTACATAACGTTATACGTTATAACGTACTATTATATATCGTTATACGCTATATCGTAAAACTACATTACGTTACACGTTATATCGTAATGCTACATAACGTTATACGTTACATCGTAATACTACACAACGTTATACGTTATAACGTATTACCATATAACGTTATACGTTATATCGTAGTACCACATACCGTTATACGTTATATCGTAATACTACATATCGTTATACGATATAAGGTATTACCACATAACGTTATCCGTTATAACGTAACACTACATAACGTTACACGTTATAACGTATTACTATATAACGTTATACGTTATATCGTAATGCTACATAACGTTATACGTTATAACGTAGTACTACATAACGTTATACGTTATATCGTAATGCTACATTACGTTATACGTTCTATCGTAATACTAGATATCGTTATACGTTATATCGTAACAGTACATATCGTTTTCGTTATATCGTACGCTACATATCCTTATACGTTATAACGTAGTACTACATAACGTTATACGCTATAACGTAATAGTACATAGCTTTATACGATATAGGGTAATATTATATAACGATATACGCTATATCGTAATACTATATAACGTTATACGTTATAGCGTAATACCACATACCGTTATACGTTATATCGTAATACTACATATCGTTATACGATATAAGGTATTACCATATAACGTTATCCGTTATAAAGTAACACTACATAACGTTACACGTTATAACGTAATACTATATAACGTTATACGTTATAGCGTAATAGTATATAACGTTATACGTTATATCGTAACACTTCATATCGTAATGCTCCATATCGTTATACGTCATATCGTAATGGTACATATCGTTATACGTTATATCGTAGTGCTACATAACGTTATACGTTACATCGTAATACTACACATCGTTATACGTTATAACGTATTACCATATAACGTTATACGTTATATCGTAATACCACATACCGTTATACGTTATATCGTAATACTACATATCGTTATACGATATAAGGTATTACCATATAACGTTATCCGTTATAAAGTAACACTACATAACGTTACACGTTATAACGTAATACTATATAACGTTATACGTTATATCGTAATGCTACATAACGTTATACGTTATAACGTAGTACTACATAACGTTATACGTTATATCGTAATGCTACATTACATTATACGTTCTATCGTAATACTAGTTATCGTTATACGTTATATCGTAACAGTACATATCGTTTTCGTTATATCGTAACGCTACATATCGTTATACCTTATAACGTATTACCATATAACGTTATCGGTCATATCGTAATACTATATAACGTTATACGTTATAACGTAACACTACATAACGTTATACGTTATAACGTAATATTATATAACGTTATACGTTATATCGTAATGCTACATTACATTATACGTTATATCGTAATACTAGATATCGTTAAACGTTATATCGTAATGCTACATAACGTTATACTTTATATCGTAATACTATAGAGCGTTACACGTTATAATTTAATACCACATAACGTTATACGTTATAACGTATTATTACATATCGTTATATGCTATATCGTAAAACTACATAACGTTATAAGTTATATCGTAATGATAGATAACGTTATACGTTATGTAGTAATACTACATATCGTTAGACGTTATAACGTATTACCATATATCGTTATCCGTTATATCGTAATACTATATAACGTTATACGTTATATCCTAATGCTACATAACGTTAAACGTTATATCGTAACACTACATATCGTTATGCGTAGTATCGTAATACCATATAACGTTATAC
>NW_025218257.1:0-1085 GCF_014825855.1 Bombus pyrosoma | reverse complement strand
TTATACGTTATATCGTAATACTATATAACGTTATACGTTGTAACGTAGTACTACATAACGTTACACGTTATATCGTAATACTATATAGCGTCATACGTTGTAACGTAGTACTACATATCGTTATACGTTATATCGTAAGACTACATATCGTTATACGTTATATCGTAACACTACATATCGTTATACGTTATATCGTAATACTATATAGCGTCATACGTTGTAACGTAATACTACATAACGTTACACGTTATATCGTAATACTATATAGCGTCATACGTTGTATCGTAATGCTACATAACGTTATACGTTATATCGTAATGCTACATAACGTTATACGTTATATCGTAATACTATATAGCGTCATACGTTATATCGTAATACCATATAACGTTATACGCTATAACGTAATGCTACATAACGTTATACGTTATATCGTAACACTACATATCGTTATACGTTATATCGTAATGCTACATAACGTTATACGTTATAACGAGTTACCATATACCGTTATACGTTATATCGTAATACTACATAAGATTATATGTTGTATCGTATTGCTACATAACGTTATACGTTATATCGTAATACTATATAGCGTCATACGTTGTAACGGAATGCTACAATCCGTTATACGTTATATCGTAATACTACATAAGATTATATGTTGTATCGTAATGCTACATAACGTTATACGTTATATCGTAATACTATATAGCGTCATACGTTGTAACGGAATGCTACATAACGTGGTACGTTATGTCGTAATGCTACATAACGTTATACGTTATATCGTAATACTATATAGCGTCATACGCTGTAACCTAATACTACATAACGTTGCACTATATATCGTAATACTACATAACGTTATACGTTATATCGAAAGACTATATGGCGTCATACGTTATATCGTAATACCATATAACGTTATACGCTATAACGTAATGCTACATAACGTTATACGTTATATCGTAAGACTATATAGCGTCATACGTTGTAACGTAGTACTACATAACGTTATACGTTATATCGTAACACTACATATCGTTATACGTTATATCGTAATGCTACATAACGTTATA
>NW_025218256.1:0-1085 GCF_014825855.1 Bombus pyrosoma | reverse complement strand
ACGTTATAGGTTACATCCTAATACCATATAACGTTATACGTTGTAACGTAATACTATATAAAGTTATACGTTATAACGTAATACTACATATCGTTATATGTTATAACGTAATACTACATAACGTTATACGTTGTATCGAAATGCTACATAACGTTTTACGTTATAACATATATCAACATAGCGTTATACGTTGTAACGTAATGCTACATAACGTTATACGTTATATCGTAATACTACATATCGTTATATGTTATAACGTAATACTACATAACGATATACGTGATATCGTAATGCTACATAACGTAATACGTTATAACATATATCTACATAGCGTTATACGTCATAACGTAATGCTACATAACGTTGTACGTTACATCCGAGTACCATATAACGTTATACGTTATAACGTAATACTATATAACGTTATACGTTATAACGTAATGCTACATAACGTTATACGTTATATCGTAATACTACATATCGTTATATGTTATAACGTAATACTACATAACGTTATACGTTATATCGTAATACTACATAACGTTATACGTTTTAACATATATCTACATACCGTTATACGTTATAACGTAATGCTACATAACGTTGTACGTCATAACGTAATGCTACATAACGTTATACGTTATAACGTAATGCTACATAACGTTATACGTTACATCCTAATACCATATAACGTTATACGATATAACGTAATACCTTATAACGTTACACGTTATAACGTAATGCTACATAACGTTATACGTTACATCCTAATACCATATAACGTTATACGTTATAACGTAATACCATATAACGTTATACGTTATAACGTAATACCATATAACGTTATACGTTATAACGTAATGCTACATAACGCTATACGTTATATCGTAATGCTACGTAACGTTATACGTTACATCCTAATACCATATAACGTTATACGTTATAACGCAATACCATATAACGTTATACGTTATAACGTAATGCTACATAACGTTATACGTTATATCGTAATACCATATAACGTTATACGTTATAACGTAATACCATATAACGTTATACGTTATAACGTAATACCATATAACGTT
>NW_025218255.1:0-1086 GCF_014825855.1 Bombus pyrosoma | reverse complement strand
ATACGTTATACCGTAATACTACATAACGTTATAAGTTATAACGTATTACCATATATCGTTATACGTTATATCGTAACACTACATAACATTATACGTTATAACGTAATGCTACATAACGTTATACGTTATACCGTAACACTACATAACCTTATACGCCATAACGTATTACCATATAACGTTATACGTTATAGCGTAATGCTACATAACGTTATACGTTATACCGTAATACAACATAACGTTACACGTTATACCTTAATACTACATAACGATATATGTCACAACGTATTACCATATAACGTTATACGTTATAGCGTAATGCTACATAACGTTATACGTTATACCGTAATACAACATAACGTTACACGTTATACCTTACTACTACATAACGATATATGTCACAACGTATTACCATATAACGTTATACGTTACAGCGTAATGCTATATAACGTTTTAGGTTATATCGTAATGCTACATAACGTTATACGTCATAACGTATTCCCATATAACGTAATACGTTATAACTTAATGCTATATAACGTTATACGTTATAACGTAATGCTATATATCGTTATACGTTATATCCTAATGCTACATAACGTTATACGTTATACCGTAATACTACATAACGTTATACGTCATAACGTATTATCATATAACGTTATACGTTATAACGTAATGCTATATAACATTAAACGTTATAACGCAATGCTATATAACATTACACGTTATGCCGTAATGCTACATAACGTGATATGTTACATCGTAATACTACATAACTTTATACGTTATAACGTATTACCATATATCGTTATACGTTATATCGTAACACTACATAACATTATACGTTATAACGTAATGCTACATAACGTTAAACGTTATACCGTAATGCTACATAACGTTATACGTCGTGACGTAGTACCATTTAACGTTATACGTTATAGCGTAATGCTATATAACGTTATACGTTATAACGTTATTCCACATAACGTTATGCTATATAACGTTATACGTTATATCGCAATGCTACATAACGTTATACGTTATACCGTAATACAACATAACGTTACACGTTATACCTTAATACTA
>NW_025218254.1:0-1086 GCF_014825855.1 Bombus pyrosoma | reverse complement strand
ATAACGTTATACTGTATTATGATATAACGTTCAACGTTATATAGTATTATGATATATAGTATAACTTTATATAGTATTATGATATAACGTATAACGTTATGTAGTATTATGATGTATCGTATAACGTTATATGGTATTACGATATAACGTATAACGTTGTATGGTATTACGATATAACGTATGACGATATATACTATTATGATATAACGTATAACGTTTTATGGCATTACGATATAACGTATAACGTTATATAGTAATACGATATGACGTATAACGTTATATTGTATAAGGATATAACGTATAACGTTATATATTATTACGATGTAACGTATAACGTTATATGGTATTACGATATAACGTATAACGTTATATGGTATTACGATATAACGTATAACGTTATATAGTATTATGACATAACGTATAACATTATATAGTATTACGACATAACGTATAACGTTATATGGTATTACGATATAATGTATAACGTTACATAGTATTATGATATAGCGTATAACGTTATATGGTATTACGATATAACGTATAACGTTATATAGTATTATGATGTATCGAATAACGTTATACAGTATTATGCTATAACGTATAACGTTATATAGTATTACGATGTAACGTATAACGTTATATTGTATTATGATATAACGTTCAACGTTATATAGTATTATGATATATAGTATAACTTTATATAGTAATATGATATAACGTATAACGTTATGTAGTATTATGATGTATCGTATAACGTTATATGGTATTACGATATAACGTATAACGTTGTATGGTATTACGATATAACGTATAACGTTATATAGTATTACGATATAACGTATAACGTTTTATGGCATTACGATATAACGTATAACGTTATATAGTAATACGATATAACGTATAACGTTATATTGTATTACGATATAACGTATAACGTTATACTGTATTATGATATAACGTTCAACGTTATATAGTATTATGATATATAGTATAACTTTATATAGTATTATGATATAACGTATAACGTTATGTAGTATTATGATGTATCGTATAACGTTATATGGTATTACGATATAACGTATAACG
>NW_025218253.1:0-1086 GCF_014825855.1 Bombus pyrosoma | reverse complement strand
TATTACGATATAGCATATAACGTTATATGCTATTACGATATAGCGTATAACGTTATATGCTATTACGATATAGCGTATAACGTTATACGGTATTACGATAAAACATATAACGTTATATAGTACTACGTTATGACGTATAACGTTGTATAGTATTACGTTGTAACGTATAACGATATATAGTATTACGTTATAATGTATAACGACATATAGTACTACGTTATGACGTAAAACGATGTGTAGTATTATGATATAACGTAGTACGTTACATGGTATGACATTATAACGCATAACCTTATACAGTATTACGATATAACGAATAACGTTATATAGTAATACGTTATGACTTATAACGTTATATATACTTCGATATGACGTATAACGTTCTGTAGTAAGATGATATAACGTATAACGTTATTTGCTATTACGATATAGCGTATATCGTTATACGGTATTACGATATAACATATAACGTAATATAGTACTACGTTATGACGTATAACGTTGTATATTATTACGATATAGCTTATAACGTTGTATGGTATTACGATATAACGTATAACGTTATATACTATTACGTTATGACTTATAACGTTATATATACTACGTTATGACGTATAACGTTCTGTAGTATGATGATATAACGTATAACGTTATATAGCACTACGTTATGGCGTATAACGTTGTATAGTATTACGTTGTAACGTATAACGGTATATAGTATTACGTTATAACGTATGACGTTGTATAGTATTACGTTATGACGTATAACGTTCTGTAGTATGGTGATATAACGTATAACGTTATATGCTATTACGATATTGCGTATAACGTTATACGGTATTACGATATAACATATAACGTTATATAGTACTACGTTATGACGTATTACGTTCTGTAGTATGATGATATAACGTATAACGTTATATAGTAATACGTTAAAACGTATAACGTTGTATAGTATTACGATATAGTGTATAACATTATATGGTATTACGATATAACATATAACGTTATATGTTACTACGATATAGCGTATAACGTTATGCGGTATTACGATATAACATATAACGTTGTATAGTACTACGT
>NW_025218252.1:0-1086 GCF_014825855.1 Bombus pyrosoma | reverse complement strand
AGCTTATAACGTATAACGTTATGTACTATTACGTTATAGCGCATAACGTTATATACCATTACGTTATAACGTATAACGTTATGTGGTATTACGATATAACGTATTACGTTATGTAGTATGACATTGTAACGTATAACGTTATATACTATCAGCTTATGACGTATAACATACATAACTATTATATAGTATTACGTTATAATGTATAACGTTATATAGTATTACCTTATAACGTATAACGTTATGTGGTATTACGATAAAACATATTACGTTATGTAGTATTACATTTAATATTATAACGTTATATACTATTAGCTTATAACGTATAACATTATATAGTATCTCGTTATAACGTATAACGGTATGTGGTATTACGATATAACGTATTACGTTATGTAGTATTACATTATATCTTATGACGTTATATACTATTAGCTTATACCGTATAACGTTATATAGTATCACGTTATAACGTATAACGTTATATACCATTACGTTATAACGTATAACGTTACGTGGTATTACGATAAAACGTATTACGTTATGTAGTATTACATTATAACGTATAACGTTATATGCTATTAGCTTATAACGTATAACGTTATGTAGCAGTACGTTATAGCGCATAACGTTATATAGCATTACGTTATAACGTATAGCGTTATGTGGTATTACGATATAACGTATTACGTTATGTAGTATTACATTATATCATATGACGTTATATACCATTAGCTTATACCGTATAACGTTATATAGTATCACGTTATAACGTATAACGTTATATACCATTACGTTATAACGTATAACGTTACGTGGTATTACGATATAACGTATTACGTTATGTAGTATTACATTATAACGTATAACGTTATATGCTATTAGCTTATAACGTATAACGCTATGTACTATTACGTTATAACGTATAACGTTATATAGCTTTACGTTATAACGTATAACGTTATGTGGTATTACGATATAACTTATTACGTTATGTAGTATTACATTATAACGTAGAACGTTATATACTATTAGCTTATAACGTATAACGTTATGTACTATTACGTTATAGCGCATAACGTTACATAC
>NW_025218251.1:0-1086 GCF_014825855.1 Bombus pyrosoma | reverse complement strand
TATTACGTTATACCGTATAACGTTATATGGTATTACGTTATCTCGTATAACGTTATGTAGTATTATGATATATCGAATAACGTTATGTGGTATTACGTTATGGAGTATAACGTAATATAGTATTACGTTACAGTGTATAACGTTATATACTATTACGGTATAACATATAACGTTATGTAGTATTACGACATAACGTATATCGTTATGTGGTATTACGTTATCTCGTATAACGTTATGTAGTAATATGATATATCGTATAACGTTATGTGGTATTACGTTATCTCGTATAACGTTATATGGTATAACGTTATACCGTATAACGTTATATGGTATTACGTTATCTCGTATAACGTTATGTAGTATTATGATATATCGTATAACGTTATGTGGTATTACGTTATAACGTAAAAAGCTATATGGTATTACGATATAACGTATATCGTTGTATGCTATTATGATATAACGTATAACGTTATATAGTATTACGATGTATCGTATAACGTTATGTGGTATTACGTTATCTCGTATAACGTTATATGGTATAACGTTATGGCGTATAACGATATATAGTACTACGACATGACGTATGACGTTGTATATTATTATGATTTAACGCATAACGATATATAGTATTACGATATGACGTATATCGTTATGTAGTATTACATTATAACGTATAACGTTATGTAGTATTACGTTATCTCGTATAACGTTATGTAGTAATATGATATATCGTATAACGTTATGTGGTATTACGTTATGGAGTATATCGTTATATAGTATTACGTTACAGTGTATAACGTTATATACTATTACGTTATAACGTATAACGTTATGTAGTAATACGCTATAACGTATATCGTTATGTGGTATTACGTTATAACGTATAACGTTATGTAGTATTACGTGATAACATATAACGTTGTATAGTATTATGATTTAACGAATAACGTTATATACTATCACGATATAACGTATAACGTTATTTGGTATTACGATATAACATATAACGTTATGTAGTATTACGTTATAACGTGTAACGTTATGTAGTATTACGTTATAACGTATAACGTTATACAGTACTAC
>NW_025218250.1:0-1086 GCF_014825855.1 Bombus pyrosoma | reverse complement strand
TATCGTAGTACCACATAACGTTATACCTTATATCGTAATACCACATAACGTTATACGTTAGAGCGTAACACCTCATAACGTTATACGTTATGTCGTAATACCACATAACGTTATACGTTATATCGTATTGCTATATGACGTTATACGTTATATCCTAATACTACATTACGATATACGTTATATCGTAATACCACATAACATTATACCTTATATCGTAATACCACATAACGTTATACGTTATGTGGTATTGCTATATGACGATATACGTTATATCCTAATACCTCATTACGTTATACCGTATAACGTAATACTATATAATGTTATACATCATATCGTAATACCACACAACGTTATACGTTATATCCTAATACTACATTACGATATACGTTATATCGTAATACTACATTACGATATACGTTATATCGTAATACCACATAACGTTATACCTTATATCGTAATACCACATAACGTTACACGTTATATCGTATTGCTATATGACGTTATACGTTATTTCCTAATACCACATACGTTATACGTCATATCGTAATACCAAACAATGTTATGCGTTATATCGTAATACCACACAACGTTATACGTTATGTGGTATTGCTATATGACGATATACGTTATATCCTAATACCTCATTACGTTATACGTCATATCGTAATACCAAACAACGTTATACGTTATAACGCAATACTATATAACGTTATACGTTATATCGTAGCGCCACATAACGATATACGTTATTTCGTAATACCACATAACGTTATACGTTATATGGTATTGCTATATGACGATATACGTCATATCCTAATACTACATTACGTTATACCGTATAACGTAATACTATATAATGTTATACATCATATCGTAATAACACATGGCGTTATACGTCATATCGTAATCCGACATAACGTTATACGTTCTGTCGTAATACCACATAACGTTATACGTTATATCGTATTGCTGTATGACGATATACGATATATCCTAATACTACATTACGTTATACGTCATATCGTAATCCCGCATAACGTTATACCTTATATCGTAATACCACACAACGTTATACGTTATCTCGTA
>NW_025218249.1:0-1086 GCF_014825855.1 Bombus pyrosoma | reverse complement strand
CGTTTTACGTTGTAACGTTATACTACATAACGTTATACGCTATAACGTAATTCTACATAACGTTATACGTTATAAAGTAATTCTACATAACGTTATACGTTATATCGTAGTAGAAAATATCCTTATACGTTTTATCGTAATACCATATAACGTTATACGTTGTTACGTAATACTACATAACGTTATACGTTATATCGTATTACTACATATCGATATACGTTATATCGTAATACTACGTGTCGCCATAGGTTGCAGCGTGACACTACATAACGTTATACGTTATAACGTAATACTACATAACGTTGTACGTTATATCGTAATATTATATAACGTTATTCGTTGTTACGTATTACTACATAACGTTATACGTTATATCGTAATGCTACGTAACCTTATACGTTATGTCGTAACAGTACATAACGCTGAACATTATATCGTAATACTGCATATCGTTATACGTTATATCGTAATACCATATAACGTTTTACGTTATATCCTAATACCATATATCTTTATACGTTATGACGTAACACTACTTAACGTTATACGTTATATCGTAATACTACACATCGTTATACGTTATATCGTAATGCTATATATCGTTATACGTTAGAACGTAACACTACATAACGTTATACGTTATATCGTAATACTACATATCGTCATGCGTTATATCGTAATACTACATATTGTTATACGTTATACGTTATATCGTAATACTACATATCGATATGCGTTATATTGTAATACCATACACCGTTATACGTTACAACGTAATACTACATAACGTTATACGTTGTTACGTAATACTACATAACGTTATACGTAATATCGTAATGCTACATAACTTTATACGTTATATCGTAATGCTACATAACGTTATACGGTATATCGAAATACAACATATCCTTATACGTTACATAGTAATACCATATAACGTTATACGTTATATCGTAATACTATATAACGTTATACGTTATATCGTAATACTACATATCGTTATACGTTATATCGTAATACCATATAACTTTATATGTTATAACGTAATTGTACATAACGCTATACGTTGTTACGTAATACTACATA
>NW_025218248.1:0-1087 GCF_014825855.1 Bombus pyrosoma | reverse complement strand
CTACATAAGGTAATACGTTATATCGTAATACCACATAACGTTATACGTTATAATGTAATGCTACATAACGTTTTACGCTATAACGTAATACTACATAACGTTATACGTTATAAGCTAATAGTATATAACGTTATAAGGTACAATGTAATACTACATAACGTAATACGTTATATCGTAATAACACATAACGTTATAGGTTATAAGGTAATGCTATATAACGTTATACGTTATAACATAATACTATATAATGTTATACGTAATAAGCTAATAGTATATAACGTTATACGTTACAATGTCATACTACATAACGTAATACGTTATATCGTAATACCACATACAGTCATACGTTATAATGTAATGCTATATAACGTTATACGCTATAACGTAATACTACATAACGTTATACGTTATAAGGTAATGCTATATAACGTTATTCGTTATAACGTAATACTATATAATGTTATACGTCATAAGCTAATGGTATATAACGTTATACGTTATAACGTAACACTATATAACGTTATACTTTATAAGCTAATAGTATATAACGTTATAAGGTATAATGTAATACTACATAACGTAATACGTTATATCGTAATACTACATAACGAAATACGTTATATAGTAATGCTATATAACGTTGTACGTTATAACGTAATAATATATAATGTTTTACGTCATAAGCTAATAGTATATAACTTTATACGATACAATGTCATACTACATAACGTAATACGTTATATCGTAATACCGCATAACATTATACGTTATAACGTAATGCTATATAACGTTGTACGTTATAAGGTAATGCTATATAACGTTATACGTTATAACGTAACACTATATAACGTTATACTTTATAAGCTTATAGTATATAACGTTATAAGGTATAATGTAATACTACATAACGTAATACGTTATATCGTAATACTACATAACGAAATACGTTATATAGTAATGCTATATAACGTTGTACGTTATAACGTAATAATATATAATGTTTTACGTCATAAGCTAATAGTATATAACGTTATACGATACAATGTCATACTACATAACGTAATACGTTATATCGTAATACCACATA
>NW_025218247.1:0-2294 GCF_014825855.1 Bombus pyrosoma | reverse complement strand
ATAATGTTATAACGTACAACGTTATGTAGTATTACGTTATAACGTATAACGTTATGTATTATTACGTTATAACGTATAACGTTATGTAGTATTACGCTATAACGTATAAAGTTATGTAGTATATAGTTATAAGGTATAAAGTTATATAGTACTACGTTATAACGTATCACTATACGTATATATAACGTATAACGTTATGATGTATTATGTTATAACTTATAACGTTATGTAGTGTTACGTTACAACGTATAACGCCATATGGTATTACCTTATAACGTATAACGTTATACAGTATTACGTTGTAACGTATAACGCTATGCAATATTACGTTATAACATATAACTACATGTAATATTACGTTATAACGTATAACGTTATGTACTGTTACGTTACAACGTACAACGTTATATAGTATTACGTTATAACGTATAGCGCTATGCAATATTACGTTATAACTTATAACTACATGTAATATTACGTTATAACGTATAACATTATGTATTGTTACGTTACAACGTACAACGTTATACAGTATTACGTTACAACGTATAACGTTATATAGTATTACGCTTTAACGTATAACGTTATGTATTATTACGTTATAACGTATAACCTTATGTATTGTTACGCTACAACGTATCACGTTCTGTGGTATTACGTTATAACGTGTAACGTTATGTAACATTACGTTACAACGTATAACGTTATGTATAATTACTTTATAACGTAAAACGATATACAGTGTTACGTTATAACATATGACGTTATGTAGTATAATATTATAACGTACAACGTTATGTAGTATTACGTTATAAAGTATAACGTTATGTAGGATTACGCTATAACGTATAACGTTATGTAGTATTACGTTAAAACGTATATAGTTATGTAGTATATCGTTATAAGGAATAAAGTTATATAGTACTACTTTATAACGTATAACATTATATAGTGATACGTTATAACGTATAACGTTATGTACTATTATGTTATAACGTATAAAGATATATAGTGTTACGTTATAACGTATAACGTTATGTAGTATTACGTTATAACGTATAAAGTTATGTAGTATATCGTTATAAGGAATAAAGTTATATAGTACTACTTTATAACGTATAACGTTATGTATTATTACGTTACAACGTATAACGTTGTATAGTATTACGATATAATGTGTAACGTTATGTAATATTACATTATAACGTATAACCTTATGTATTGTTACGTTACAACGTATAACGTTCTGTAGTATTACGTTATAACATCTAACGTTATGTAATATTACGTTACAACGTATAACGTTATGTATAATTACTTTATAACGTATAGCGATATATAGTGTTACGTTATGAACGTATAACGTTATGTAGTATTACGTTATAACTTATAACGTTATGTAGTATTACGTTATAACGTATAACGTTATGTATTGTTACGTTACAACGTATAACGTTGTATAGTATTACGTTATAACGTGTAACGTTATGTAATATTACGTTATAACTTATAACGTTATGTAATATTACGTTATAACGTATAACCCTATGTATTGTTACGTTACGACGTATAACGTTCTGTAGTGTTACGTTATAACATCTAACGTTATGTAATATTACGTTACAACGTATAACGTTCTGTAGTATTACGTTATAACATCTAACGTTATGTAATATTACGTTACAACGTATAACGTTATGTATAATTACTTTATAACGTATAGCGATATATAGTGTTACGTTATGAACGTATAACGTTATGTAGTATTACGTTATAACTTATAACGTTATGTAATATTACGTTATAACGTATACCGTTATGTATTGTTACGTTACAACGTATAACGTTGTATAGTATTACGTTATAACGTGTAACGTTATGTAATATTACGTTATAACTTATAACGTTATGTAATAATACATTATAACGTATAACCTTATGTATTGTTACGTTACAACGTATAACGTTCTGTAGTATTACGTTATAACATCTAACGTTATGTAATATTACGTTACAACGTATAACGTTATGTATAATTACTTTATAACGCAAAACGATATATAGTGTTACGTTATAACATATGACGTTATGTAGTATAATGTTATAACGTACAACGTTATGTAGTATTACGTTATAACGTATAACGTTATGTATTATTACGTTATAACGTATAACGTTATGTAGTATTACGCTATAACGTATAAAGTTATGTAGTATATAGTTATAAGGTATAAAGTTATATAGTACTACGTTATAACGTATCACTATACGTATATATAACGTATAACGTTATG
>NW_025218246.1:0-1087 GCF_014825855.1 Bombus pyrosoma | reverse complement strand
TATAACGTTATGTAGAATTACGTTATAACGTAAAACGTTATATAGTAATACGATATAACGTATAACGTTATGTAGTAATATGTTACAACGTATAACGTTACATAGGACTACGATATAACGTATAACCTTATAAGGTAATATGTTATAACGTATAAAGATATGTAGTATTTCCTTATAACATATAACGTTATGTAGTATAACGTTACAACGTAAAACGTTATATAGTATTACGATATACAGTATAGCGCTATGTAGCATTACGTTATAACGTATAACGTTATGTAGCATTACGTTATAGAGAATAACGTTATGTAGCATTACGCTATAACGAATCACGTTATGTAGCATTACAATACAACGTATAACGTTATGTAGTATTACGTTATAACGTAAAACGTTATATACTATTACGATATAACGTATAACGTTATGTAGTATTACGTTATAACGTAAAACGTTATATACTATTGCGATATAACGTATAACGTTATATGTTATTACGATATAACGTACAACGACATGTATTATTACGATATAACGTATGACGATATGTAGTACTACGATATAACGTAGAACGTTATGTAGTGTTACGTTATAACATATAACGATATGTAGTGCTACGTTATAACGTACAACGTTATGTAGTATTACGATATATAATATAGCGCTATGTAGCATTACGTTATAACGTATGACGTTATGTAGTATTACGATATAACGTATAACGTTATGTAGTATTACGTAACAACGTATAACGCTATATGGTACTACGATAAAACGTATAACGATATGTAGTGTTACGTTATAGCGTATAACGTTATGTAGCATTACGTTATAGCGTTTAACTTCATGTTATATTACGTTATATCGTATAACGTTATGTAGTACTACGATATAACGTATAACGTTATGTAGTCTTACGATATAACGTATAACGTTATGTAGTGTTACGTTATAACGTATAACGATATGTGGTATTACGATATAACGTATAACGTTATATGGTATTACGACATAACGCACAAGGATATGTTGTATTACGATATAACGTATAACGTTATGTAGCATTACGATATATGGTAGAACG
>NW_025218245.1:0-1087 GCF_014825855.1 Bombus pyrosoma | reverse complement strand
TATAACGTTATGTAGTATTGCGATATAACGTATAACGTTATGTAATATTACGATATAACATATAACGTTATGTGGTATTACGATATAACGTATAACGTTATATGGTATTACATAATATGGTATGACGTTATATGGTATTACGATATAACGTATAACGTTATATGGTATTACATAATATGGTATAACGTTATATGGTATTGCGATATAACGTATAACGTTATATGGTAATACGTTAAAACGTATAACGTTATGCAGTATTACGATATAACGTATAACGTTATACGGTATTACGATATAACGTATAATGTTATATGGTATTACGTTATAACGTTTAACGTTGTGTACTATTACGATATAACGTATAACGTTATATGGTATTACGTTATTTCGTTTAACGTTATGTAGTGATAGGATATAACGTATAACGTATTATGGTATTACGATATAACGTATAACGTTATGTAGTATCACGATATAACGTAGAACGTTGTATGGTATTACGATATAACGTATAACGTTATGTAGTATTGCGATATAACGTATAACGTTATGTAGTATTACGATATTACATATAATGTTATATGGTATTACGTTATAACGTTTAACGTTGTGTACTATTACGATATAACGTATAACGATATATGGTATTACGTTATTTCGTTTAACGTTATGTAGTGATAGGATATAACGTATAACGTAATATGGTATTACGATATAACGTATAACGTTATGTAGTATCACGATATAACGTAGAACGTTGTATGGTATTACGATATAACGTATAACGTTATGTAGTATTGAGATATAACGTATAACGTTATGTAGTATTACGATATAACATATAACGTTATGTGGTATTACGATATAACGTGTAACGTTATATGGTATTACATAGTATGGTATAACGTTATATGGTATTACGATATAACGTATAACGTTATATAGTATTACGTTATAACGTATGACGTTATGTAGTATTACGATATAACGTATAACGTAGTATGGTATTACGATATAACGTATAACGTTATGTATTATTACGACATAGCGTAGAACGATATATGGTACTACGTTATAACGTATGACG
>NW_025218244.1:0-1087 GCF_014825855.1 Bombus pyrosoma | reverse complement strand
CGTTATACGTTATATCGTAGTACTACATAACGTTATACGTTATAACATAATAGTACATTACGTTATGCGTTATAACACAATAGTACATAACGTTATACGTTGTAACTTACTGCTACATAACGTTATACGTTATATCGTGATACTACATAACGTAATCCGTTAGAACGTAATAGTACATAACGTTATACGTTATATCATAGTAGTACACAACGTTATACGTCATAACCTAATGCTACATAACGTTATACGTTATAACGTAATGCTACATAACGTTATACGTTATAACATAATAGTACACAACGTTATACGTTATAACCTAATGCAACATAACGTTACACGTTATATCGTAATACTACATAACGTTATACGTTATAACATAATAGTACATTACCTTATACGTTATAACACAATAGTACATAACGTTATACGTTATAACCAATTGCTACATAACGTTATACGTTATATCGTGATATTACATAACGTTATACGTTATAACATAATAGTACATAATGTTATACGTTGTAACACAATAGTACATAACGTTATAAGTTATAACCTACTGCTACATAACGTTATACGTTATATCGTGATACTACATAACGTTATACGTTATAACATAATACTACATAACGTTATACGTTATATCGTAGTACTACATAACGTTATACGTTACTTCGTAATACTACATGACGTTACACGTTATAACAGAATAGTGCATAACGTTATACGTTATAACCTAATGCTACATAACGTTATACGTTACTTCGTAATACTACATGACGTTACACGTTATGTCGTTATACTATATAGCGTTATACGTCTTATCGTTATACTACATAACGTTATACGTTATATCGTAATACTACATAACGTTATACGTTATAACATAATAGTACATAACGTTATACGTTATAACCTAATTCTACATAACGTTATACGTTATACCGTAATACTACATAACGTTATACGTTATAACACAATAGTACATAACGTTATACGTTATAACGTAATGCTACATCACGTTATACGTTATAACATAATAGTACACAACGTTATACGTTATAACCTAATGCAACATAACGTTACA
>NW_025218243.1:0-1087 GCF_014825855.1 Bombus pyrosoma | reverse complement strand
GATATACGTTATATCCTAATACTACATTACGTTATACAACATATCGCAGTACTGTATAACTTTATACGTTATAACGTAATACCACATTACGATATACGTCGTATCGTAATACCACATAACGTTATACCTTATAACGTAATACTCTATAACTTTATACGTTATAACGTAGTACCACATAACGTTATACGTCATATCGTAATACCACATAACGATATACGTTATATCGTAATACCACATAACGTTATACGTCATATCATATTGCTATATGACGTTATACGTTATATCCTAATACCACATTACGGTATACGTCATATCGTAATCCCACATAACGTTATACCTTATAACGTAATACTACGTTATGTTGTACATGATATCGTAGTACCACATAACGTTCTACGTTATATCGTATTACTCTATAACGTTATACCTTATTTCGTAATACCACATAGCGTTATACGTTATATCGTAATACTATATAACGTTATACCTTATATCGTAGTACCACATAACGTTATACGTTATAACTTAATACTACATAACGTTATAAGTTATAATGTAATACCGCATAACGTTATACGTTCTATCGTAATACCACATAACGTTATACGTTATATCGTAATACCACATAACGTTATACGTTATATCGTAATACCACATAACGTTATACGTAATATCGTATTGCTATATGGCGTTATACATTATATCCTAATACTGCATTACGTTATACGTTATGTCGCATTACCATATAACGTTATACATTATATCGTAATACCAAATAACGTTATACATTATATCGTATTGCTATATGACGTTAAACGTTATATCCTAATACTGCATTACGTTATACGTCATATCGTAATTCCACATAACGTTATACCTTATAACGTAATACTATATAATGTTATACGTCATATCGTAATACCACATAACGTTATACGTTATATCGTAATACTATATAACGTTATACCTAATATAGTAAAACCACATAACGTAATACGTTATATCGTAATACCACATAACGTTATACGTTATCTCGCAGCACCACATAACGATATACGTTATATCGTAATACCACATATCGTTATAC
>NW_025218242.1:0-1087 GCF_014825855.1 Bombus pyrosoma | reverse complement strand
ATTACGTTATAACGTATAACGTTATGTAGCATTACGTTATAACGTATAACGTTATATGGTAATACGTTATAACGTATAACGTTATGTAGTATTACGTTATAAAGTATAACGTTATATACTGTTACGATATAACGTATAACGTTATGTAGCATTACGTTATAACGTATAACGTTATATGGTAATACGTTATAACGTATAACGTTATGTAGTATTACGATACAACGTTTAACGTTATATAGTATTACGTTATAAGGTATAACGTTATATGGAATTACGTTATAACGTTTTACGTTATATGGAATTACGTTCTAACGAATCACGTTATATAGAATTAGGTTATAACGTATAACGTGATGTAGTATTGCGTTATAACGTATAATGTTATGTAGTATTACGATATATCATATAAAGTTATGTAACATTACGTTATAACGTATAACGTTATATAGTATAACGTTGTAAGGTATAACGTTATGTAGCGTTACGTTATTACGTATAACGTTATATACTATTACGTTATAACGTATAACGTTATATACTGTTACGATATAACGTATAACGTTATGTAGTATTACGATATAACATATAACGTAATGTAGCATTACGTTATAACGTATAACGTTATGTAGTATTACGATATAACATATAACGTTACGTAGCGTTACGTTATAACATATAACGTTATATGGTAATACGTTATAACGTATAACGTGATGTACTATTACGTTGTAACGTATAACGTTATGTAGCATTACGATATAACGTGTAACGTTATATACTGTTACGACGTAACGTATAACGTTATGTAGTATTAAGATAAAACATATAACGTAATGTAGCATTACATTATAACATATAACGTTATGTAGTATTACGATAGAACATATAACGTTATGTAGCGTTACGGTATAACATATAACGTTATATGGTAATACGTTATAACGTATAACGTTATGTAGTATTACGATATAACGTTTAAAGTTACATGGTATTACGTTATAAGGTATAACGATATGTAGCATTACGTAATAACGTATAACGTTATGTAGTATTACGATATAAGATATAACGTTATGTAGTATTACGT
>NW_025218241.1:0-1088 GCF_014825855.1 Bombus pyrosoma | reverse complement strand
TACGATATAACATATATCTACATAACGTTATACGTTATAACGTAATGCTGCATAACATTATACGTTATATTGTAATATGACATAACGTTATACGTTATAACGTAATGCTACATAACGTTATACGTTATATCGTAATACTACATATCGCTATATGTTATAACGTAATGCTATATAACGTTATACGTTACATCCTTATACCATATAACGTTATACGTTATGACGTATTGCTATATAACGTTATACGTTATAACGCAATGCTACATAACGTTATACATTATAACGTAATGCTACATAACGTAATGCGTTATAACGTAATGCTACGTAACGTTATACGTTACAACGTAATGTTAAATAACGTTATATGCTATATCGTAATACTGCATTACGCCATACGTTATAACATATTCGACATAACGTAATACGTTATAACGTAATGCTACATAACGTTATACGTTATAACATATATCTACATAGCGTTATACGTTATAACGTAATGCTGCATAACATTATACGTTATATCGTAATACTGCATATCGCTATATGTTATAACGTAATGCTACATAACGTTATACGTTATAAAATACATCTACGTAGCGTTATACGTTATAACGTAATGCTACATAACGTTATACGTTACATCCTAATACCATATAACGTTATACGATATAACGTAATACTACATAACGTTATACGTTATAACATATATCTATATAGCGTTATACGTTATAACGTAATGCTGCATAACATTATACGTTATATCGTAATACTACATATCGTTATATGATATAACGTAATACTACATAACGTTATACGTTGTATCGTAACACTATATAACGTTATACGATATAACATATATCTACATAACGTTATACCTTATAACGAAATGCTACATATCGTTATACGTTATATTGTAATATGACATAACGTTATACGTTATAACGTAATACTACATAACGTTATACGTTATAACGTAATACTACGTAACGTTATACGTTATAGCGTAATGCTACATAACGTTATACCTTATAACATATATCTACGTAGCGTTATACGTTATAACATAATGCTACATAACGTTATACGTTATA
>NW_025218240.1:0-1088 GCF_014825855.1 Bombus pyrosoma | reverse complement strand
TAACGTTATACGTTATATCATAATACTATGTAACGTTGTACGTTATAACGCAATACCACATATCGTTATACGTTTTATCGTAAAACCATATAACGTTATACGTTATATCGTAATACCATATAACATTATACGTTATAACGTAATACAACATATCGTTATACGTTTTATCGTAATACCATATAACGTTATATGTTATATCATAATACTATACAACGTTATACGTTATAACGTAATACCACATATCGTTATACGCTATATCATAGTACTATATAATGTTATACATTATATCATAACACTATATAACGTTATGCGTCATATCATAATACTATAAAACGTTATACGTTATAACGTAATACCACATATCGTTATACGTTATATCGTAATACCATATATCGTTATACGTTATATCGTAATACTACTTAACGTTGTACTTTATAATGTAATACCACATATCGTTATACGTTATATCGTAATACCATATAACGTTATACGTTATATCGTAATACCATATAACGTTATACGTTATATCATAATACTATATAACGTTATACGTTATAACGTAATACTATATAACGTTATACGTTATAACGTAATACCATATAACGTTATACGATATATCGTAATACTATATAACGTTATACGTTATATCATAATACTATATAACGTTATACGTTATATCATAATACTATATAACGTTATACGTTATATCATAATACTATATAACGTTGTACGTTATATCGTAATAGTATATAACGTTATACGTTATATCGTAATACTATATAACGTTATATGTTATATCATAATACTATGTAACGTTGTACGTTATAACGCAATACCACATATCGTTATACGTTTTATCGTAAAACCATATAACGATATACGTTATTTCGTAATACCATATAACGTTATACGTTATAACGTAATACAACATATCGTTATACGTTTTATCGTAATACCATATAACGTTATATGTTATATCGTAATACCATATAACGTTATATGTTATATCATAATACTATATAACGTTATACGTTATATCCTAATACTATATAACGTTATACGTTATATCATAATACTATATATCGTTA
>NW_025218239.1:0-1088 GCF_014825855.1 Bombus pyrosoma | reverse complement strand
CAATACTATATAACGTTATACGTTATATCGTAGTACCATACAACGTTATACGTTATATCGTAATACCATATAACGTTATACGTTACATCATAATACTATATAACGTTATACGTTATATCATAATACAATATAACGTTATACGTTATATCGTAATACTATATAACGTTATACGTTATAACGTAATGCCATATAACGTTATTCGTTATATCATAATACTATATAACGTTGAACGTTATATCATAATACAATATAACGTTATACGTTATATCGCAGTACTATATAACGTCATACGTTACAACGTAATACCATATAACGTTATACGCAATATCATAATACTATATAACGTTATACGTTATATCGTAATACCATATAACGTTATACGTTATATCGTAATACTATATAACGTTATACGTTATATCGTAATACTACATGACGTTATACGTTATATCGTAATACTATATAACGTTATATGTTATAACGTAATGCCATATAACGTTATACGTTATATCATAATACTATATAACGCTATACGTTATATCGTAATACCATATAACGTTATACGTTATATCGTAATACTATATAACGTTATACGTTATATCGTAATACTATATAACGTTATACGTTATATCGTAATACCATATAACGTTATACGCTATAACGTAATGCCATATAACGTTATACGTTATATCATAATACTATATAACGTTATACGTTATATCGTAATACCACATAACGTTATACGTTATATCGTAATACTATATAACGTTATACGTTATAGCATAATACTGTATAACGTTATACGATACATCATAATACTATATAACGTTATACGTTATATCGTAATACCATATAACGTTATACGTTATATCGTAATACTATATAACGTCATACGTTATAACGTAATACCATATAACGTTATACGCAATATCATAATACTATATAACGCTATACGTTATATCGTAATACCATATAACGTTATACGTTTTGTCGTAATGCCATATAACGTTATACGTTGTATCATAATACTATATAACGTTGAACGTTATATCATAATACAATATAACGTTATACGTTATATCGTAATACTA
>NW_025218238.1:0-1088 GCF_014825855.1 Bombus pyrosoma | reverse complement strand
AATACATAACGATATACGTTGGAACGTAGTACTACATAACGTTATACGTTATAACGTAATGCTGCATAACGTTAAACGTTATATCGTAACACTACATATCGTTATGCGTAATATCGTAATACCATATAACGTTATGCGTCATATCGTAATGCTACATATCGTTATACGTTATATCGTAATGCTACATAACGTTAAACGTTATATCGTAACAGTACATATCGTTATGCGTAATATCGTAATACCATATAACGTTATGCGTCATATCGTAATGCTACATATCGTTATACGTTATATCGTAATACTATATAACGTTATACGTTATAACGTAGCACTACATAAGGTTATACGTTATAACGTAATACTATATAACGTTATACGTTATAACTTAACTCTACATAACGTTATAAGTTATAACGTAATACTGTATAACGTTATACGTTATATCGTAATGCTACATAACATTATACGTTATATCGTAATACTACATATCGTTATACGTTATATCGTAACAGTACATATCGTTTTCGTTATAACGTAATTCTACATAACGTTATACGTTATAACGTAATACTATATAACGTTATAAGTTATATCGTACTGCTACGTAACGTTATAGGTTATATCGTAATACCATATAACGTTATCCGTTATATCGTAATACTATATAACGTTATACGTTATAACTTAACTCTACATAACGTTATAAGTTATAACGTAATACTATATAACGTTATACGTTATATCGTAATGCTACATAACATTATACGTTATATCGTAATACTACATATCGTTATACGTTATATCGTAACAGTACATATCGTTTTCGTTATAACGTAATTCTACATAACGTTATCCGTTATACCGTAATACTATATAACGTTATACGTTCTATCGTAATGCTACATAACGTTATACGTTATAACGTAGTACTACATAACGTTATACGCTATAACGTAATGCTACATAACGTTATACGGTATAACGTAACACTACATA
Organism: Bombus pyrosoma; assembly: GCF_014825855.1. Lineage (NCBI taxonomy): Eukaryota > Metazoa > Arthropoda > Insecta > Hymenoptera > Apidae > Bombus > Bombus pyrosoma. The sequence continues at coordinate 92 of NW_025218238.1, read as the reverse complement.
ACGCTATACGTTGGAACGTAGTACTACATAACGTTATACGTTATATCGCAATGCTACATATCGTTATTCGTTATATCGTAATGCTGCATAAC
>NW_025218237.1:0-1088 GCF_014825855.1 Bombus pyrosoma | reverse complement strand
TTATATGTTATAACGTAATACTACATAACGTTATACGTAGTATCGTAATGCTACATAACGTTTTACGTTATAACATTTATCTACATAACGTTATACGTTATAACGTAATGCTACATAACGTTATACGTTATGACATATATCTACATAGCGTTAAACGTTGTAACGTAATGCTACATATCGTTATACGTTATAACGTAATGCTACATAACGTTATACGTTATATCGTAATACTACATATCGTTATATGTTATAACGTAATACTACATAACGTTATACGTTATATCGTAATGCTACATAACGTTTTATGTTCTAACATATATCTACATGACGTTATACGTTATAACGTAATACTATATAACGTTATACATTATAACGTAATGCTACATAACGTTATACGTTATATCGTAATGCTACATAACGTTATACGTTATAACATATATCTACATAGCGTTATACGTTATAACGTAATGCTACATAACGTTATACGTTACATCCTAGTACCATATAACGTTTTACGTTATAACGTAATACAATATAACGTTATACGTTATAACGTAATGCTACATAACGTTATACGTTATAACATATATCTTCATAGCGTTATACGTTATAACATAATGCTACATTACGTTATACGTTACATCCTAATACCATATAACGTTATACGTTATAACGTAATACTATATAACGTTATACGTTATAACGTAATGCTACATAACGTTATACGTTATATCGTAATACTACATATCGTTATATGTTATAACGTAATACTACATAAAGTTATACGTTGTATCGTAATACTACATATCGTTATATGTTATAACGTAATACTACATAACGTTATACGTTATAACATATATCTACATAGCGTTATACGTTATAACGTAATACCATATAACGTTATACGTTATAACGTAATGCTACATAACGTTATACGTTATATCGTAATGCTACATAACGTTATACGTTACATCCTAATACCATATAATATTATACGTTATAACGTAATGCTACATAACGTTATAGGTTATATCGTAATAATACATATCGTTATATGTTATAACGTAATACTACATAACGTTATACGT
>NW_025218236.1:0-2297 GCF_014825855.1 Bombus pyrosoma | reverse complement strand
TATATCGTAATACCGTATAACGTTATACAATATATCGTAGTAACATATAACGTTATATGTTATATCGTAATACCATATAACGTTATACGCTATAACGTAATACCATGTAACGTTATACGTCATAACGTAGTGCTACATAACGTTATACGTTATATCGTAGTACTGTATAACGTTATACGTTATATCATCATACTACAGAGAGTTATACATTATAACGTAGTACTATATAACGTTATATGTTATATCGTTATACGGTATAACGTTATACGCTATATCGTAGTAACATATAACGTTATACGTTATATCATAATACTGCACAACGTTATACGTCATAACATATTACTATACAACGTTATACGTCATAACGTAGTACTATATAACGTTACACGTTATATCATCATACTACGGAACGTTATACGTCATAACGGAGTACTATATAACGTATTACGTTATATCGTAGTACTGTATAAGGTTATACGTTATAACGTAATACCATGTAACGTTATCCGTTATATCATAATACTACGGAACGTTATACATCATAACGTGGTACTATATGACCTTATATGTTATATCGTAATACCGTATAACGTTATACGCTAAATCGTAGTAGCATATAACGTTATACGTTATATCATAATACTACACATCGTTATACGTCATAACGTAATACTATTCAACGTTATACGTCATAACGTAGTACTATATAACGTTATACGTTATATCGTAGTACTGCATAAGGTTATACGTTATAACGTAATACCATGTAACGTTAAACGTTATTTCAGAATACTACAAATCGTTATAAGAGATAACGTAGTACTGATCAACGTTATACGTCATAACGTAGTACTATACAGCGTTATCTGTTATATCGTAATACCGTATAACGTTATACGCTATATCGTAGTAATATATAACGTTATACGTTATATCATAATACTACATATCGTTATACGTCATAACGTAATGCTATTCAACGTTATACGTCATAACGTAGTACTACATAACGTTATACGTTATATCGTAGTTCTGTATAAGGTTATACGTTATAACGTAATAAAATGTAACGTTATACGTTATATCATAATACTACGCGACGTTATACGTCATAACGTGGTACTATATAACGTTATAAGTTATATCATCATACTACAGAACGTTATACATCATAACGTAGTACTATAAAACGTTATATGTTATATCGTAATACCGTATAACGTTATACGCTATATCGTAGTTACATATAACATTATACGTTATATCATACTGCTACACATCGTTTTACGCCATAACGTAGTACTATATGTCGTTATACGTTATAACGTAATACTATATATCGTTTTACGTTACAACGTAATACTGTACAACGTTATACGTCATAACGTAGTACTATATAACGTTATATGTTATATAGTAATAGCGTATAACTTTATACGCTATATCGTAATACCGTATAACATTATACAATATATCGTAGTAACATATAACGTTATATGCTATATCGTAATACCATATAACGTTATACGCTATAACGTAATACCATGTAACGTTATACGTCATAACGTTGTACTACATAACGTTATACGTTATATCGTAGTACTTTATAAGGTTATACGTTATAACGTAATACTATATAACGTTATATGTTATATCGTAATACCGTATAACGTTATACGCTATATCGTAGTAACATATAATGTTATAGGTTATATCATAATACTACACATCGTTTTACGTCATAACGTAATACTATACAACGTTATACGTCATAACGTAGTACTATATAACGTTATACGTTATATCATCATACTACGGAACGTTGCACGTCATAGCGTAGTACTATAAAACGCTATAGGTTATATTGTAATAACATATAGCGTTATACGCTATAACGTAATACCATATAACGTTTTACGTTATATCATCATACTACACAACGTTATACGTTATAACGTAGTACTATATACCTATATACGTCATAACGTAGTGCTATATAACGTTATATGATATACCGTAATACCATATAACGTTATACGTGATATCGTAATACTATATAACGTTATACGTCATAACGTAGTACTATATAACGTTATACGTTATATCATCATACTACAGAACGTTATACGTCATAACGTAGTACTATATAACGTTATATATTATATCGTAATACCGTATAACAATATACAATATATCGTAGAAACATATAACGTTATATGTTAAATCGTAATACCATATAACGTTATACGCTATAGCGTAATACCATGTAACGTTATACGTCATAACGTTGTACTACA
>NW_025218235.1:0-1088 GCF_014825855.1 Bombus pyrosoma | reverse complement strand
AACGTTATATACTATTTGCTTATGACGTATAACATTATATAGTATTACGTTATAACGTATAACGTTATATAGCATTACATTATAACGTATAACGGTATGTGGTATTACGATATAACGTATTACGTTATGTAGTTTTACATTATAACGTATAACGTTATATACTATTAGCTTATAACGTATAACGTTATGTAGTATTACGCTATAACGTATAACGTTATATAGCATTACATTATAACGTATAACGGTATGTGGTATTACGATATAACGTATTACGTTATGTAGTTTTACATTATAACGTATAACGTTATATACTATTAGCTTATAACGTATAACGTTATGTAGTATTACGTTAAAGGGTATAACGTTATATAGCATTACGTTATAACGTATAACGTTATATAGCATTACATTATAAGGTATAACGGTATGTGGTATGACGATATAACGTATAACGTTATATAGTATTACATTATAACGTATGACGCTATATACTATTAGCTTATAACTTATAACGTTATATGGTATTACGCTATAACGTATAACGTCATGTGGTATTACGACATATCGTATTACTTTATGTAGTATTACGTTATAACGTATAACGTTATATAGCATTACGTTATAACGTATAACGTTATGTGGTATTACATTATAAGGTATAACGGTATGTGGTATGACGATATAACTTATTACGTTATATAGTATTACATTATAACGTTTGACGCTATATACTATTAGCTTATAACGTATAACGTTATGTGGTATTACGATATAACGTATTACGTTATGTAGTATTACATTATAACGTGTAACGTTATATGCTATTAGCTTATGACGTATAACATTATATAATATTACGTTATAACGTATAACGTTATATAGCATTACATTATAACGTATAACGTTATGTGGTATTACTATATGACGTATTACGTTATGTAGTATTACATTATAACGTATAACGTTATATACTATTAGCATATAACGTATAACGTTATGTAGCATTACGTTATAACGTATAACGTTATGTAGTATTACGTTATAACGTATAACGTTATATAGCATTACATTATATCGTATAACGTTAT
>NW_025218234.1:0-1088 GCF_014825855.1 Bombus pyrosoma | reverse complement strand
TAACGTATAACGTTATGTATTAATACGTTATAACGTATAGCGTTATGTAGCATTACGTTAAAACGTTTAACGTTATATACCATTACGTTATAACGTATAACGTTATGTAGTATTATATTATAACGTATAACGATAGATAGTATTACGTTATAACGTATAACGTTATATAGAATTAGCTTATAATGTATATCGTTATATTCTAATACGACATGACGTATAGCGTTCAGTAGTATTACGCTATAACGTATATCGTTATATGGTAATACTTTATAACGTATAACGTTCAGTAGTAATACGTTACAGCGTATAACGTTATGTATTAATACGTTATAACGTATAATGTTATATACTACTACGTTATAACGTATACCGTTATGTAGTATTTCGTTATAACGTATAACGTTATGTAGTATTACGTTATAACGTATATCGTTATATAGTAATACTTTATAACGTATAGCGTTCAGTAGTAATACGTTATAGCGTATAACGATATGTAGTATCAAGTTATAACTTATAACGTTATATACTATTACGATATAACGTATAACGTTATATGGTAATACGTTATAGCGTATAACGTTATGTATTAATACTTTATAACGTATAGCGTTATGTAGTATTACGTCAAAACGTATAACCTTATATACTATCACGTTATAACGTATAATGTTATGTAGTATTACGTTACATCGTATAACGTTATGTAGAATAACGTTATAACATATAACGTTATGTAGTATTACGCTATATCGTATAACGTTATGTAGTGTTACGTTATAACGTATAACGTTATGTATTAATACGATATAACGTATAACGTTATGTGGTATTACGTTATAAAGTGTAACGTTATGTAGTATTACGTTATAACATATAACGTTATGTGGTATTACGTTATATCGTATAACGTTATGTAGTATTACGTTATAACATTTAACGTTATGTAGTATTACGTTATATCGTATAACGTTATGTATTATTACGTTATAACGTATAACGTTATGTTTTAGTACGTCATAACGTATAGCGTTATGTAGTATTTCGTTATAACGTATAATGATAGATAGTACTACGTTATATCGTAT
>NW_025218233.1:0-1088 GCF_014825855.1 Bombus pyrosoma | reverse complement strand
ATACGTTATAACGTAATATTACATAACGGTATACGTTATATCGTCGTACCACATAACGTTATACGTTATATCGTAATGATACATAACGTTATACGTAATATCATAATGCTACATAATGTTATACGTTATAACGTAATATTACATAACGGTATACGTTATATTGCAGTACTACATAATGTTATACGTCATAACGTATTACAACATAACGTTATACGTTATATCGTAATGATACATAACGTTATACGTTATATCGTAATGCTACATAACGTTATACGTTATAACGTAATATTACATAACGTTATACGTTATATCGTAATGCTACATATCGTTATAAGTTATATCGTAATGCTACATACCGTTATTCGTTATATCGTAATGCTATATAACGTTATACGTTATATCGTCATACCACATAACGTTATACGTTATATCGTAATGATACATAACGTTATACGTAATATCATAATGCTACATAATGTTATACGTTATAACGTAATATTACATAACGGTATACGATATATTGCAGTACTACATAATGTTATACGTCATAACGTATTACTACATAACGTTATACGTTATAACGTAGTGCTATGTAACGTTATATGTTATATCGTAATGCTACATAACGTTATACGTTATATCGTAATACTACATAACGTTATACGTTATAACGTAATATTACATAACGGTATACGTTATATCGTCGTACCACATAACGTTATACGTTATATCGTAATGATACATAACGTTGTACGTAATATCATAATGCTACATAATGTTATACGTTATAACGTAATATTACATAACGGTATACGTTATATTGCAGTACTACATAATGTTATACGTCATAACGTATTACTACATAACGTTATACGTTATATCGTAATGATACAAAACGTTATACGTTATATCGTAATGCTACATAACGTTATACGTTATAACGTAATATTACATAACGTTATACGTTATATCGTAATGCTACATATCGTTATACGTTATATCGTAATGCTACATACCGTTATTCGTTATATCGTAATGCTATATAACGTTATACGTTATATCGTAATACTACATAACGTTATACGTTA
>NW_025218232.1:0-1089 GCF_014825855.1 Bombus pyrosoma | reverse complement strand
TAACGTTATGCAGAATTACGTTATAGCGTATAACGTTATGTAATATCGCGTTATAACGTAAAACGTTATATAGTACTACGATATAACGTATAACGTTATATGGTACTACTATATAACGTAAAACGATATGTAGTATTACGACATAACGTATAACGTAATGTAGTATTACGTAAAAACGTATAACGCTATATAGTATTACGATATAACGTAGAACATTATGTAGCAGTACAATATAACATATAACGTTATGTAGCATTACGTTATAGCGTATAACGTTATGCAGAATTACGATATAACGTATAACGTAATGTAGTATTACGTAACAACGTATAACGCTATATAGTATTACGATATAACGTATAACGTTATGTAGCATTACGATATAACGTATAACGTCATGTAGCATTACGTTATGGGGTATAATGTTATGTAGTATTACGTTATACCGTATAACGTTAAGTAGTTTTACGTTAAAACGTATAACGATATATAGTATTACGATATAACGTTTAACGGTATGTAGTATTACGATATAACGTATAACGTAATGTAGTATTACCTAACAACGTATAACGCTATATAGTATTACGATATAACGTATAATGTTATGTAGCATTACAATATAACGTATAACGTTGTGTAGCATTACGTTATAGCGTATGACGTTATGTAGTATTGCGATATAACGTATAACGTTATGCAGTGTTACGTTATAGCGTACAACGCTATATAGTATTACAAAATAACGTATAACGTTATATGGTACCACGATATAACGTATAACGATATGTAGTATTACGTTATAACGTATAACGTTATGCAGAATTACGATATAACGCATAACGTTATGCAGAATTACGTTATAGCGTATAACGTTATGTAGTATCGCCTTATAACGTAAAACGTTATATCGTATTACGATGTAACGCATAACGTTATGTAGCATTACGATACAGTGTATAACGTTATGTGGTATTACGTTATAGCGTATAACGTTATGTAGTGTTACGTTAAAACGTATAACGATATATAGTATTACGATGTAACGTATAACGTTATGTAGAATTACGTTATAACGTATAACGTTAT
>NW_025218231.1:0-1089 GCF_014825855.1 Bombus pyrosoma | reverse complement strand
ACGTATAACGTTCAGTAGTATTACGCTATAACGTATATCGTTATATGGTAATACGTTATAACGTATAACGTTCAGTAGTATTACGTTATAACGTATAACGTTCAGTAGTATTACGTTATAACGTACAACGTTATGTAGCACCACGTTATAACGTATAAGGTGATATGGAATTAATTTATAACCTATATCGTTATATAGTAATACGTTATCATGTATAACGTTATGTAGTATTACGTTATAACGTATATCGTTACATGGTAATACGTTATAAGGTATAACGTTCAGTAGTATTATGTTATGACGTATAATGTTATGTAATATTACGCTACATCGTATAACGTTATGTAGTATTTCGTTATAACGTACATCGTTATATGGTAATACGTTATAACGTATAACGTGATATATTATAATGTCATAACGTACAACGTTATGTAGCATCACGTTAGTACGCATAACGTTATGTAGCATCACGTTAGTACGTATAACGTTATGTAGCATTACGTTATATCGTATAACTTAATATAATATTACGTTATAACGTATAACGTCATATAGAATTAGGTTATAACGTATAGCGTTATATGGTAATACGTTATAACGTATAACGTTCAGTATTATTACGTTATAACGTATATCGTTATGTAGTATTATGTTAGATTGTATAACGTTATAACGTATAACGTTATATGACAATACAGTATAACGTATAACGTTATGTAGTATGACGTTGTAACGTATAACGTTATATGGTAATACGTTATAACGTGTAACTTGATATATTATTACGTTGTAACGTTTAACGTTATATAGTATTACGCTATAACGTATACCGTTATGTAGTATTTCGTTATAACGTATATCGTTATATGGTAATACGTTATAACATGCATCTTTACATGGCAGTACGTTATATCGTATATCGTTATGTAGTATTACGTTATATAGTATTACGTTATAACGTATAACGTTATGTTGTATTACGTCATAACGTATATCGTTATATGGTAACACGTTATAACGTATGTCGTTATATGACAATACATTATAACGTATAACGTTATGTAGTATTACGTTGCATCGTATAAC
>NW_025218230.1:0-1089 GCF_014825855.1 Bombus pyrosoma | reverse complement strand
TATACGTTATATCGAAATACCATATAATATTATATGTTATATCGTAATACCATATAACGTTATACGTTATATCGTAATACCATACAATGTTATACGTTATATCATAATAGTATATAACGTTATACGTTATATCATAATACTGTATAACGTTATACGTTATAACGTAATACCACATATCGCTATACGTTATGTCGTAATATCATATAACGTTATACGTTATATCGTAATACTATATAACGTTATACGTTATATCATAATACTATATAACGTTATACATTATATCGTAATACTATATAACGTTATACTATATATCATAATGCTATATAACGTTATACGTTATATCGTAATACCATATGATGTTATAGTATATATCATATTACTATATAACGTTATACGTTATATCATAATACGATATTACGTTATACGTTATAACGTAATACCACATATCGTTATACGTTAAATCGTAATACCATATAACGTTATACGTTATATCGTAATACCATATAACGTTATACGTTATATCATAATACTATATAATGTTATACGTTATAACGTAATACCATATAACGTTATACGTTATAACGTAATACCATATAACGTTATGCGTTATATAGTAATATTATATAACGTTACACGTTATATCGTAATACTATATAACGTTATACGTTATATCATAATACTATATAACGTTATACGTTATATCATAATTCTATATAACGTTATACGTTATATCATAATACTATATAACGTTATACGTTATATCGAAATACCATATGATGTTATACTATATATCATATTACTATATAACGTTATACGTTATATCACGATACTATATAACGTTGTACGTTATACCGTAATACCATATATTGTTATACTATATATCATAATGCTATATAACGTTATACATTATATCGTAATACTATATAAAGTTATACGTTATATCATAATACTATATAACGTTATTCGTTATACCGTAATACCATATAACGCTATACGTTATATCATAATACTATATAACGTTATACGTTATATCATAATTCTATATAACGTTATACGTTATATCATAATACTATATAACGTTATACGTTA
>NW_025218229.1:0-1089 GCF_014825855.1 Bombus pyrosoma | reverse complement strand
CATAACGTTATACGTTATACCGTAATACTACATATCGATAAACGTTATGTCTTAATACTACTTAAAGATATATGTCATAACGTGTTACCATATAACGTTATACGTTATAACGTAATGCTACATAACGTTATACGTTATACCGTAATACTACATAACGTTATACGTTATATCGTAATGCTACATAACGTTATACGTTATACCGTAATGCTACATAACGTTATACATTATACCGCAATGCTACATAACGTTATACGTTATAACGTATTACCATATATCGTTATACGTTAAAACGTAAAACTACATAACGTTATACGTTACAACGTAATGCTACATAACGTTATACGTTATACCGTAATACTACATAACCTTATACGTCATAACGTATTACCATATAACGTTATACGTTATACCGTAATGCTACATAACGTTATACGTTATAACGTTATGCTATATAACGCTATACGTTATATCGTAATGATGAATAACGTTATACGTTACACCCTAATGCTACATAACGTTATGCGTTATATCGTAATACTACATAACGTTATACGTTATACCGTAATGCTATATAACGTTATACGTTATAACGTTATGCCATATAACGTTATGCTATATAACGTTATACGTTATACCGTAATGCTACATAACGTTATACGTTATACCGCTAAGCTACATAACGTTATACGTTATATCGTAATGCTACATAACGTTATACGTTATACCGTAATGCTACATAACGTTATACGTTACATCGTAATACTACATAACGTTATACGTTATAACGTAAAATTACATAACGTTATACGTTATAACGTAATGCTACATAACGTTATACGTTATACTGTAATACTGCATAACCTTATACGTCATAACGTGTTACCGTATATCGTTATACGTTATAACGTTATGCTATACAACGTTATACGTTATATCGTAATACTACATAACGTTATACGTTATATCGTATTACCATATACCGTTATACGTTATAGCGTAACACTACATAACGTTAACCGTTATAACGTAATGCTACATAACGTTATACGTTATACTGTAATACTGCATCACCTTATACGTCATAACGTG
>NW_025218228.1:0-1089 GCF_014825855.1 Bombus pyrosoma | reverse complement strand
TATTGCTATATATCGTTCCACGTTATATTGTAATACCAAATAACGTTATACGTTATAACGTATTATTACATATCGTTATATGCTATATCGTAAAACTACATAACGTTATACGATATATCGTAATGCTAGATAACGTTATATGTTATATCGTAATAATACATATCGTTATACGTTATAACGTATTACCATATAACGTTATACGTTATATCGTAATACCACATATCGTTATTCGTTATATCGGAATACTACATATCGTTAGACGTTATAACGTATTACCATATAACGTTATCCGTTATATCGTAGTACTATATAGCGTTACACGATATAATGTAATACCACATATCGTTATACGTTATATCGTAATACTACATATCGTTATACGTTATATCGTAATGCTAGATAACGTTATACGTGATAACGTAACACTACATAACGTTATACGTTATACGTTATAACGTAACACTACATAACGTTATACGTTATAACGTATTACCATATAACGTTATCCGCTATATCGTAATACTATATAGCGTTACACGATATAATGTAATACCACATAACGTTATTCGTTATAACGTACTATTATATATCGTTATATACTATATCGTAAAACTACATAACGTTATACGATATATCGTAATGCTAGATAACGTTATACGTTATTTCGTAATACTACATATAGTTGTACGTTATAACGTATTACCATATAACGTTATACGTATTATCGTAATACCACATATCGTTATACGTTATATCGGAATACTACATATCGTTAGACGTTATAACGTATTTCCATATAACGTTATCCGTTATATCGTAATACTATATAGCGTTAAACGATATAATGTAATACCACATATCGTTATATGTTATATCGTAATACTACATATCGTTATACGTTATAACGAATTATTACATATTGTTATATGCTGTATCGTAAAACTACATAACGTTATTCGTTATATCGTAATGCTAGATAACGTTTTACGTTATGTCGTAATACTACATATCGTTATACGTTATATCTTATTACCATATAACGTTATACGTTATATCGTAATGCCACATATCGTTATACGTTATATCGTA
>NW_025218227.1:0-1089 GCF_014825855.1 Bombus pyrosoma | reverse complement strand
TAACGTTATGTAGCATTACGGTATAACGTATAACGTTACGTAGCATTATGATATAACGTATAACGTTATAAAGCATTACGTTATAACGTATAACGTTATGTAGTATTACGTTATAACGTATAACGTTATGTAGCATTACGGTATAACGTATAACATTATGTAGTACTATGATATAACGTATAACGTTATATAGCATTACTGTATAACGTATAACGTTATGTAGCATTATGATATAACGTATAACGTTACATAGCAGTACGTTATAACGTATAACGTTATGTAGCATTACGGTATAACGTATAACGTTATATAGTATTACGATATAACTAATAACGTTATGTAGCATTACGGTATAACGTATAGCGTTATGTAGCATTATGATATAACGTATAACGTTACATAGCAGTACGTTATAACGTATAACGTTATGTAGCATTACGTTATAACGTGTAACGCTATATAGTATTACGTTATAACGTATAACGTTATGTAGTATTATGTTATAACTCATAACGTTATGTAGCATTACGGTATAAAGTATAACGTTATGTAGCATTATGATATAACGTATAACGTTATGTAGCATTCCGGTATAACGTATAACGTTATCTAGTTTTACGATATAACTAATAACGTTATGTAGCATTACGGTATAACGTATAACGTTATGTAGCATTATGATATAACGTATAACGTTACATAGCATTACGGTATAACGTATAACGTTATGTAGCATTACGGTATAACGTATAACGTTATATAGTATTACGTTATAACTAATAACGTTATATAGTATTACGTTATAACGTATAACGTTATATAGTATTACGATATAATTGATAACGTTATGTAGTATTACGTTATAACGTATAACGTTACGTAGCACTATTATATAACGTACAACGTTATATAGTATTACGTTATAACTAATAACGTTATATAGTATTACGTTATAACGTATAACGTTATATAGTATTACGATATAATTGATAACGTTATGTAGCATTACGGTATAACGTATAACGTTATGTAGCATTATGATATAACGTATAACGTTACATAGCAGTACGTTATAACGTATAACGTTAT
>NW_025218226.1:0-1090 GCF_014825855.1 Bombus pyrosoma | reverse complement strand
CGCGCCCGGAGGCATCGGGCAGCGCAGTACCTCGTCATACGTAATGATCCACAGAATCGGCCCCAATACCGAACCCTGCGGTACGCCGCGCTCGACCGGCCGCCTTTCCTCCCCTTCCCTGCCGGTGTAGCATACCCACCTGTCGTCGAGGTAGGCGCGGATCAGCCGAACGAGGTAGCTGGGAACCTCGAAGTGTTCCAGGGCCGCCACTATCCTGTCCCACGTTAAGGAGTTGAACGCGTTGACGATGTCCAGAGATACCGCCAACGCCACGCTGCCACGGGAAGTCATGTCTTCTGTGCGTGCCCGCACGCGCCTGATCGCGTCGATCGTAGAGCGCCCCTTCCGGAAGCCATACTGGCTTTCCTGCCAGCTCGGTACTTGCTCCGCCATGTGTCGTTCCAGTCGGGCGGCGACGACTCTCTCGAGGATCTTACCGACCTCGTCCAGCAGGCATATCGGCCGGTACGCCGACGGCGTATTCATCGGTCGTCCCTCTTTATGGAGCAGGACCAGCCTTGCTGTTCGCCATGCCCGGGGGTAGACTCCCTCTTTCAAGCATTTTGTGTAGAGGCGCCGGAGTTTGGGAGCCATGATCCCCATTATTTCCCCCCAGATCCGGCCCGGTACTCCGTCCGGACCCGGCGCCGCATCGCGGGAGGCCATTCTTCTGGTCGCCTTCCGCAATTCTTCCTCCGTGACTTCCCAGTCGTCCGTCCAATCCCCTGTTCAGGTTGTGTCCTGCAGCTGTTCTGCTGCACTGTCCTCTTGCGACGGGAAGAGCGTCTCAACTATCTGCTGCAACAGCTCCGGTTCCATCTCCGCTGTTGCCAGGGGTCCCTTCGCGCGAAGTTTCCGCGTCACTGTCTTGTATGGCCTTCCCCATGGGTCGGCCTCTACCGCTTCAACCAGTTCCGACCACGCACGGTTCTTCGCGGCCGTAATGGCTTTCTGCAGCGAGCGCCGCAGCGCGCGGTACACTTGGTAGCGCCGTGGGACTTCTTCCTCGTTCCGTCGTCGCCAACTGCGGGCCCTCAGGTACCGTCTTCGTGCCCGGACGCATCTCGCCCTCAGCTCCGCGATGTCGGGG
>NW_025218225.1:0-2298 GCF_014825855.1 Bombus pyrosoma | reverse complement strand
AACGTATGACGTTATGTAATATTACGTTATAACGTATAACGTTATGTAGCATTAGGATATAACATATAGCGTTATGTAGTATTACGATATAACGTATAAGGACATGTAGTATTACGATATAACGTATAACTTTATATAGTATTACGATATAACGTATAACGTTATGCAGTACTTCATTATAACGTATAACGTTATGTTGTATTACATTATAACGTGTAACGTTATGTAGTAATACGATATAACGTATGATGTTATATGGTAATACGATATAACGTATAACGATATGTAGTATTATGTTATAACGTAAACCGCCATGTAGTATTACATTATAACGTGTAACGTTATGTCGTACCACGATATTACTTATAACGTTATATGGTAGAACAATATAACGTATAACGTTATGTAACATTACGATATAACGTATAAGGATATGTAGTATTACATTATAACGTATAACGTTATGTAGCATTACGAAATAGCATAGAACGTTATATAGTATAACGATATAACGTATAACGTTATATGGTAATATGATATAACGTATAACGTTATGTACTATTACGTTGTAACGTATAACGTTAGATACTATTACGTTATATCGTATAACGTTATATAGTATTACGATATAACGTATAACGATATGTAGCACTACGATATAACGCATAACGTCATGTAGCATTACGATATGACGTACAGCGTTATGTAGTATTACGATATAACGTATAAGGACATGTGGTATTACGATATAACGTATATCTCTATATAGTATAACGATATAACGTATAACGATATGTAGTATTACGTTGTAACGTATAACGTTATGTAGTATTACATTATAACGTGTAACGTTATGTAGTACTACGATATAACGTATGACGTTATGTAGTAATACTCGACAACGCATAACTTTGTACGGTAATATGATATAACGCAAAACGTTATGTAGCATTATGATACAACGTATAACGTTATGTAGTATTACGTTATAACGTTTAACGTCATGTAGTATTACGTTATTGCGTATAACGTTATGTAGTATTACGTGACAACGCATAACGTTATACGGTAATATGATATAACGCATAACGTTATGTAGCATTACGATATAACGCATAACGTTATGTAGCATTACGATATAACGTATAACGTTATGTAGCATTATGATATAACGTATAACGTTTTGTAGTATTACCTTATAACGTTTAACGTCATGTAGTATTACGTTATAGCGTATAACGTTTTGTAGTATTACGTGACAACGCATAACGTTATACGGTAATATGATATAACGCAAAACGTTATGTAGCATTACGATATAACGTATAACGTTATGTAGTATTACGATATAACATATAACATTATGTACTATTACGTTATATCGTATAACGTTATATAGTATTACGAAATAACGTATAACGTTATGTAGCATTACGTTATTACGTAGAATACTATGTAGTATTATCTTATAACGTATAACGTTATATAGTATTACGATATAACGTATATCGTTATGTACTATTACCATATAACGTACAAGGGTATGTAGTATTACGATATAACATATAACATTATGTACCATTACGTTATATCGCATAACGTTATATAGTGTTACGTTACAACGTATAGCGTTATGTAGCATTACGATATAACGTATAACGTTATGTAGCATTACGATATAACGTATAACGATATGTAGTATTACGTTATTACGTAGAATACTATGTAGTATTATCTTATAACGTATAACGTTATATAGTATTACGATATAACGTATATCGTTATGTAGTATTACCATATAACTTATAAGGATATGTAGTGTTACGATATAACGTATAACATTATGTACTAATACGATATAACGTATAACGTTATGTAGCATTACGGTATAACGTATAACGTCATGTAGTATTACGTTATAACGAATAACGTTATGTAGTATTACGTTATAACGTAGAATGCTATGTAGTATTACCTCATAACGTATAACGTTATATAGTATTACGATATAACGTATATCGTTATGTAGCATTACGATATAACGTATAACGATATGTAGTATTACGATATTACGTATAACGTTATGTAGTATTACGTGACAACGCATAACGTTATACGGTAATATGATATAACGCATAACGTTATGTAGCATTACGATATAACGTATAACGTTATGTAGCATTATGATATAACGAATAACGTTATGTAGCATTACGATATAACGTATAACTTTATATAGTATTACGATATAACGTATAACGTTATATGGTAATATGATGTAACGTATAACGTTATGTA
>NW_025218224.1:0-1090 GCF_014825855.1 Bombus pyrosoma | reverse complement strand
ACGTATAACGTTATGTAGCATCACGATATAACATATAACGTTATATAGCATTACGTTATAACGTATAACGTTATGTAATATTACGTAATAACGTGTAACGTTATGTAGCATGACGATATAACGTATGGCGTTATATAGCATTACGTTATAACGTATAACGCTATATAGTATTAAGTTATAACGTATAACGTTATGTAGCATCGCGATATTTCGTATAACGTTATATAGTATTACGTTATAACGTATAACGTTATGTAGTATTACGTTATAACGTATAACGTTATATAGTGTTACGTTATAACGTATAACGTTATGTAGCATCACGATATAACGTATAACGTTATATAGCATTACGTTATAGCGTATAACGTTATGTAATAATACGTAATAACGTGTAACGTTATGTAGCATCACGGTATAACGTATAACGTTATATAGCATTACGTTATAGCGTATAACGTTACATAGTATTACTTCATAACGTATAACGTTATGTAGCATTATGATATAACGTATAACGTTATATAGTCTTACGATATAACGTATAACGTTATGTAGCATTACGTAATAACGTGTAACGTTATGTAGTATTACGTAATAACGTGTAACGTTATGTAGTATTACGGTATAACGTATAACGCTATGTAGCATTACGATATATCGTATAACGTTATATAGCTATACGTTATAACGTATAACGTTATATAGCATTACGTTATAACGTATAACGTTATGTAGCATTACGATATAACATATAACGTTATATAGCATTACGTTATAACGTATAACGTTATGTAATAATACGTAATAACGTGTAACGTTATGTAGCATCACGGTATAACGTATAACGTTATATAGCATTACGTTATAGCGTATAACGTTATGTAATAATACGTAATAACGTGTAACGTTATGTAGCATCACGGTATAACGTATAACGTTATATAGCATTACGTTATAGCGTATAACGTTATATAGTATTACTTCATAACGTATAACGTTATGTAGCATTATGATATAACGTATAACGTTATATAGCCTTACGATATAACGTATAACGTTATGTAGTATTACGTAATAACGTGTAACG
>NW_025218223.1:0-1090 GCF_014825855.1 Bombus pyrosoma | reverse complement strand
TATACGTTATAAGGTAATACTATATCGTTATACGTTATATCGTAATGCTACATAACGCTATACGTTATATCGTAGTACTATATCGTTATACGTTATAAGAAAATACTACATAACGCTATACTTTATATCGTAGTACTATGTAACGTAATACGCTATAACGTAATGCTACATAACGTTATACGTTATATCGTAGTGCTACATAACGTTATACGTTGTATCGTAATACTACACAACGTTATACGTTATATCGTAATGCTACATAACGCTATACGTTATATCGTAGTAATATATAACGTTATACGTTATAAGGTAATACTACATAGCGTTATACGTTATATCGTAATGCTACATAACGTTATACGTTTTATCGTAATACTACATAACGTTATACGCTATAAGGTAATACTGCAAAGCGTTATACGCTATAAGGTAATACTGCGTAGCGTTATACGTTATATCGTAATGCTACATAACGTTACACGTTATATCGTAATACTACACAACGTTATACGTTACATCTCAATGCTATATAACGCTATAGCTTATATCGTCATACTATATGACGTTATACGTTATAAGGTAATACTACATAGCGTTATGCCTTATAACGTAATAGTATATTACGTTATACGTTATAAGGTAATACTATATAACGTAATACGCTATAACGTAATGCTACATAACGTTATACGTTATATGGTAATGCTACATAACGTTATACGTTATATCGTCATGCTACACAACGTTATACGTTACATCGTAATGCTATATAACGCTATAGGTTATATCGTAATACTATATGACGTTATACGTTATAAGGTAATACTACATAGCGTTATGCGTTATAACGTTATAGTACATAACGTTATACGTTATAAGGTAATACTATATCGTTATACGTTATATCGTAATGCTACATAACGTTATACGTTATATCGTAATGCTACATAACGTTATACGTTATATCGTAATACTATACAACGTTATACGCTATAAGGTAATACTACATAGCGTTATACGTTATATCGTAATGCTACATAACGTTATACGTTATATCGTGATGCTACATAACGTTATACGTCATATCGTA
>NW_025218222.1:0-1090 GCF_014825855.1 Bombus pyrosoma | reverse complement strand
TTATATCGTAATACCATATACGTTATACGTTATAACGTAATTCTACATAACGTCGTACGTTATATCGTAATGCTACATAACGTTATACGTTATATCGTGATACTATATATCGTTATACGTTATATCGTAATACCATATAACGTTATACGTTATATCGTAATACTACATATCGTTGTACGTTGTATCGTAATACCATATATCGTTATACGTTATATCGTAATGCTACATAATGTTATACGTTATATCGTAATACTACATACCGTTGTACGTTATATCGTAATACCATATAATGTTATACGTTACAAAGTAATACTACATAACGTTATACGTTATATCGTAAAGCTACATAACGTTATACGTTATATCGTAATGCTACATAACGTTATACGTTATATCGTAATGCTACATAACGTTATGCGTTATATCGTAATACCACATATCGTTATACGTTATATCATATTACCTTATAAGGTTACACGATATATCGTAATCCTACATAACGTTATACGTCGTAACGTATTACTACATATCGTTATACGCTATATCGTAATAGCATATAACGTTATACGTTGTAACGTAATACTACATAACGTTATACGTTATATCGTAATGCTACATAACGTTATACGTTATATCGTGATACTATATATCGTTATACGTTATATCGTAATACCATATAACGTTATACGTTATTTCGTAATACCACATATCGTTGTACGTTGTATCGTAATACCATATAATGTTATACGTTACAACGTAATACTACACAACGTTATACGTTATATCGTAAAGCTACATAACGTTATACGTTATATCGTAATGCTACATAACGTTATACGTTATATCGTAATGCTACATAACGTTATGCGTTATATCGTAATACTACATATCGTTATACGTTATATCATATTACCTTATAAGGTTACACGATATATCGTAATCCTACATAACGTTATACGTCGTAACGTATTACTACATATCGTTATACGCTATATCGTAATAGCATATAACGTTATACGTTGTAACGTAATACTACATAACGTTATACGTTATATCGTAATGCTACATAACGTTATACTTTATATCGTAA
>NW_025218221.1:0-1090 GCF_014825855.1 Bombus pyrosoma | reverse complement strand
GTTACGATATGACGTATAACGTTATGTGGGATTACGATATGACGTATAACGTAATAGTATTAGGATATAACGTATAACGCCATATAGCAATACGACATAACGTATAACGTTATGTGGTATTACGATAAGACGTATAACATTATATAGTATTACGATATAACGTATAACGTTATGGGGTACTACGATATGACGTATAACACTATATAGTATTACGATATAACGTATAACGTTGTTTGGTATTACGATATGACGTATAACATTATATAGTATTACGTTATACGGTATAACGTAATGTAGTAATAGGATATAACGTATATCGTCATATAGCAATACGATATAACGTATAACGTTATGAGGTGTTACGATATAACGTATAACGTTATGTGGTGTTACGATATAATGTATAACGTTATGTGGTATTACGATATATCGTTTAGGCTTGTGTTGTATTGCGTTATAGCGTATAACGTTATGTGGTATGACGATATAAGGTATAACGTTATAGAGCATTGCGAAATAACGTATAACGTTATGCAATATTACGATATGATGTATAACATTACATAGTATTACGTTATAGGGTATAACGTTATGTGGTGTTACGATAAGACGTATAACATTATATAGTATTACGATATAACGTATAACGTTATGGGGTACTACGATATGACGTATAACATTATATAGTATTACGTGATAAGGTATAACGTTACGTGGTATTGCGATATAATATATAACGATATGTGGTATTACGATCTAACGTATAACGCTATGTGGTATTACGTTATAACGTATAACGTTATGTGGTATTACGATATAAGGTATAACGTTATATAGTATTACGTTATAACGTATAACGTTATGTGATGTTGCGATATAACGTATAACGTCATGTGGTACTACGATATAAGGTATAACGTTGTTTGGTACTACGATATGACGTATAACATTACATAGTATTACGTTATAAGGTATAACGTAATGTAGTATTAGGATATAACGTATATCGTCATATAGCAATACGATATAACATATAACGTTATGAGGTGTTACGATATGACGTATAGCGTTATGTGGTATTACGATATAA
>NW_025218220.1:0-1090 GCF_014825855.1 Bombus pyrosoma | reverse complement strand
GTATTACGTTATAACATATAACGATATGTAGTATTACGATATAACGTATAACGTTATGTAGCATTACGTTATAACGTATAATGTTATATGGTATTAGGATGTAACGTATAACGTTATGTAGCAATACGATATAACGTATAACGTTATGTAGCATTACGTTATAACGTATAACGTTATATGGTATTACGTTATAACGTATGACGTTGTATGATATTAGGATGTAACGTATAACGTTATGTAGCATTACGTTATAACGTATAACGCTATGTAGATATATGTTATAACGTATGAAGTTATGTAGCATTGCGATATAACGTATAACGTTATGTAGAATTACGTTATAACATATAACGATATGTAGTATTACGATACAACGTATAACGTTATGTAGTGTTACGTTATAACATATAACGATATGTAGCATTACGTTACAACGTATAACGTTATGTAGATATATGTTATAACGTATAACGTTATGTAGCATCACGTTATAACGTATAACGTTATATGGTATTAGGATGTAACGTATAACGTTATGTAGCATTACGTTATAACGTATAACGCTATGTAGATATATGTTATAACGTATAAAGTTATGTAGCATTGCGATATAACGCATAACGTTATGTAGAATTACGTTATAACATATAACGATATGTAGTATTACGATACAACGTATAACGTTATGTAGTATTACGTTATAACATCTAACGATATGTAGCATTACGTTACAACGTATAACGTTATGTAGATATATGTTATAACGTATAACGTTATGTAGCATTACGATACAACGTATAACGTTATGTAATACTACGTTATAACGTATAACGTTATGTAGATATATGTTATAACGTAAAACGTTATGTAGCATTATGATACAACGTTTATCGTTATGTAGTATTACGTTATAACATATAACGATATGTAGTATTACGATATAACGTATAACGTTATGTAGCATTACGTTATAACGTATAATGTTATATGGTATTAGGATGTAACGTATAACGTTATGTAGCATTACGATATAACGTATAACGTTATGTAGCATTACGTTATAACGTATAACGTTATATGGTATTACGTT
>NW_025218219.1:0-1090 GCF_014825855.1 Bombus pyrosoma | reverse complement strand
ACGTTATACGTTATATCGTTATACTATATAACGTTATACGTTATATCGTTATACTACATAACATTATACGCTATAACGTAATAGTACATAACCTTATACGTTATAACACAATAGTGCATAACGATATACGTTATAACGTAATGCTGCATAACGTTATACGTTATATCGTAATACTACATAACGTTATACGTCATATCGTGATACTACGTAACGTTGTACGTTATAACATAATAGTACATAACGTTATACGTTATAACCTAATTCTACATAACGTTATACGTTATACCGTAATACTACATAACGTTATACGTTATAACACAATAGTACATAACGTTATACGTTATAACGTAATACTACATAACGTTATACGTTATAACATAATAGTACACAACGTTATACGTTATAACATAATGCAACATAACGTTACACGTTATATCGTAATACTACATAACGTTATACGTTATAACATAATAGTACATTACGTTATACGATATAGCACAATAGTACATAACGTTATACGTTACAACCAACTGCTACATAACGTTATACGTTATATCGTGATACTACATAACGTTATACGTTATAACATAATAGTACATAACGTTATACGTTATAACACAATAGTACATAACGTTATACGTTATAACCTACTGCTACATAACGTTATACGTTATAACCTACTGCTAAATAACGTTATACGTTATATCGTGTTACTACATAACGTTATACGTTATAACATAATAGTACATAACGCTATACGTTATATCGTAGTACTACATAACGTTATACGTTATAACATAATAGTACATTACGTTATGCGTTATAACACAATAGTACATAACGTTATACGTTATAACTTACTGCTACATAACGTTATACGTTATATCGTGGTACTACATAGCGTTATACGTTATAACATAATACTACATAACGTTATACGTTATATCGTAGTACTACATAACGTTATACGTTATAACATAATAGTACATTACGTTATACGTTATAACACAATAGTACATAACGTTATACGTTATAACCTAATGCTACATAACGTTATACGTTACTTCGTAATACTACATGTCGCTACACG
>NW_025218218.1:0-1091 GCF_014825855.1 Bombus pyrosoma | reverse complement strand
ACGTATAACGTTATATAGTATTACGTTATAACGTATAACGTTATGTAGTACTACGTTCCAACGTATAACGTTATGTAGTGTTACGATATAACGTTTAACGTTATGTAGCATTACGTTATAGCGTATAACGTTATGTAGTGTTACGTTATAACGTATAACGTTATATAGTATTACGATATAACGTATAACGTTATGTAGTATTACGATATAACGTATAACGATATGTGGTATTACGATATAACGTATAACGTTATGTAGTTTTACGATATAGCATATAACGATATGTAATAATACGTTATAACGTTTAACGTTATGTGGTATTACATTATAACGTGTAACGCTATATAGTATTACGATATAACGTATAACGATATGTAGCATCACGATATAACGTATAACGATATGTGGTATTACGATATAACGTATATCGTTATATGGTAATACGGTATAACGTATAACGATATGTAGCATTACGATATAACCGATAACGTTATGCAGCATGACGATATAACGAATAACGATAGGTAGCATTACGATATAACGTATAACGTTATGTAGAACTACGTTCCAACGTATAACGTTATGTAGTGTTACGTTATAACGTATAACGTTATGTAGCATTACGTTATAGCGTATAACGTTATGTAGTACTACGTTATAACGTATAACGTTATGTAGCATTACGATATAACGTATAACGATAAGTAGCATTACGATATGACGTATAACGTTGAGTAGTACTACGTTATAACGTATAACGTTATGTAGCATTACGATATAACGAAAACGATATGTACTGTTACGATATAACGGATAACGTTATGTAGCATTACGATATGACGTTGAACGTTATGTAGCATTCCGATATAACTTATAACGTTATATGGTGATGCGTTATAACGTATAACGATATGTACTATTACGACATAACGTGTAACGTTATGTAGAATTTGGTCATAACGTGTAACGTTATGTAGCATTACGATATAACGTATAACGATATGTAGTATGACGATATAACGTATAACGATATATGGTAGTACTTTATAACGTATAACGATATGTAGTATTACGATATAACTTATAACATT
>NW_025218217.1:0-1091 GCF_014825855.1 Bombus pyrosoma | reverse complement strand
ATATCTACATAGCGTTATACGTTATAACGTAACGCTACATAACGTTATACGTTATATCGTAATACTACATAACGCCGTTCGTTATAACATATATCTACATAACGTCATACTCTATAACGTAATACTACATTACGTTATACGTTATATCGTAATATTACATAACGTTATACATTATATCCTAATACCATATAACGTTATACATTATAACGTAATACTATATAACGTTATACGCTATAACGTAATACTACATGACGTTATACGTTATATCGTAATACTGCATAACGTTATACGTTATATCGTAATGCTGCACAACGTTATACGCTATAACGTAATACTACATAACGTTATACGTTATATCGTAGTACTACGTATCGTTATATGTTCTAACGTAATACTGCATAACGTTATACGTTGTATCGTAACACTATATAACGTTAAACGTCATATGCTAATACTACATAACGTTATACGTTACATCCTAGTACCATATAACGTCATACGTTATAACGTAATATTATATAACGTTATACGCTATAACATATATCTGCATAGCGTTATACGTTACAACGTAATGCTACATAACGTTATACGTTATAACGAAATGATACATAACGTTATATGTTATAGCATATATCTACATAACCTTATACGTTACAACGTAATGCTACATAACGTTATACGTTATAACATATATCTACATAACGTTATACGTTGTATCGTAACACTATATAACGTTATACGTTATAACATATATGTTCATAACGTTATACGATATAACATATATCTACATAACGTTATACGTTATAACGAAATGTTGCATAACGTTATACGTTACATCCTAATACCATATAACGTTATACGTTATAACGTAATACTATATAACGTCATACGTTATAACGTAATGCTACATAACGTTATACGTTATAACATATATCTACAAAACGTTATACGTTACAACGTAATGCTACATAACGTTATACGCTATAACGTAATACTACATGACGTTATACGTTATATCGTAATATTACATAACGTTATACGTTATAAAGTAATACTACATAACGTTATACGTTATATCGTAACACTCTATA
>NW_025218216.1:0-1091 GCF_014825855.1 Bombus pyrosoma | reverse complement strand
ACGTTATATCGTAACAGTATATAACGTTATACGTTATAACGTAATGCTACATAACGTTATACGTTATACCGTAACAGTATATAACGTTATACGTTATAACGTAATGCTACATATCGTTATACGTTATAACGTAATGCTACATAACGTTATACGTTATAACGTAATACCACATCACGTTATACGTTATAGGGTAATGCTATATAACGTTATATGTTATATCGTAAAACAGCATAACGTTATACCTTATAACGTAATACTATATAACGTTATAAGTTATAACGTAATGCTACATAACGTTATACGTTATATCGTAAAGGTATATTACGTTATACGTTATAACGTAATATTATATAACGTTATCCGTTATAACGTAATGCTACATTACGTTATATGTTATATCGTAATACTACATAACGTTATACGTTATAACGTATCACTATATAACGTTATACGTTATATCGTAACAGTATATAACGTTATACGTTATAACGTAATGCTACATAACGTTATACGTTATAACGTAATACCACATCACGTTATACGTTATAGGGTAATGCTACATAACGTTATATGTTATATCGTAAAACAACATAACGTTATACCTTATAACGTAATACTATATAACGTTATAAGTTATAACGTAATGCTGCATAACGTTATACGTTACATCGTAACAGTATATAACGTTATACGTTATAACATAATGCTACATAACGTTGTACGCTATATCGTAACAGTATATAACGTTATACGTTATAACGTAATGCTACATAACGTTATACATTATATCGTAATACTACATAACGTTATACGTTATAACGTAATGCTACATAAAGTTATACCTTATAACGTAACATAATATAACGTTATACGTTACAACGTAATAGTATACAACGTTATACGTTTTAACGTAATGCTACATTACGTTATACGTTATAACGTAATACCTCATCACGTTATTCGTTATAGCGTAATGCTACATAACGTTATACGTTATATCGTAATACTACATAACGTTATACGTTATATCGTAACAGCATATAACGTTATACGTTATAACGTATTACTACATAACGTTATACGTTATATCG
>NW_025218215.1:0-1091 GCF_014825855.1 Bombus pyrosoma | reverse complement strand
CATTACAATATAACGTATAACGTTATGTAGTATTACGTTATAACGTATAACGTTATATAGCATTGCGTTATGACGTATAACCTTATATAGCATTACGTTTTAACGTATAACGTTTTGTAGCACTATTATATAACGTATAACGTTATATAGCATTGCGTTATGATGTATAACGTTATATAGTGTTACGTTACAGCGTATATCGTTATGTAGTATTACTTTATAACGTATACCGTTATGTAGCATTATGATATAACGTACAATGTTATATAGCATTACGGTATAACGTATAACGTTATATAGTATTACGTTATAACGTATAACGTTATGTAGCATTACGGTGTAACGTATAACGTTATGTAGCATTACAATATAACGTATAACGTTAGGTAGTATTACGTTATAACGTATAACGTTATATAGCATTGCGTTATGACGTATAACCTTATATAGCATTACGTTTTAACGTATAACGTTATGTAGTATTACGTTATAACGTATAACGTTATGTAGCATTACGTTATAACTTATAACGTTGTGTAGTATTACGTTATAACGTATAACGTTATGTAGCATTACGGTATAACGTATAACGTTGTGAAGCAGTACGATATTACGTATAACGTTATGTACCATTATGGTATAACGTATAACGTTATGTAGCATTACGGTATAACGTATAACGTTATATAGCATTACGTTTTAACGTATAACGTTATGTAGCACTATGATATAACGTATAACGTTTTATAGCATTGCGTTATGACGTATAACGTTATATACTGTTACGTTATAGCGTATAACGTTATGTAGTATTACGTTATAACGTATACCGTTATGTAGCATTACGGTATAACGTATAATGTTATATAGCATTGCGTTATAACGTATAGCATTATGTAGCATTACGGTATAACGTATAACGTTATGTAGCATTACGGTATAACGTATAACGTTATGTTGCATTACAATATAACGTATAACGTTATGTAGCAGTACGATATAACGTATAACGTTATGTACCATTACGGTATAACGTATAACGTTATGTAGCATTACAATATAACGCATAACGTTATGTAGTATTACGTTAT
>NW_025218214.1:0-2298 GCF_014825855.1 Bombus pyrosoma | reverse complement strand
CATAACGTTATACGTTATAACGTAATGCTACATAACGTTATACGTTATGTCGTAAAGCTGCATAGCGTTATACGTTATAACGTAATACTACATAACGTTATACGTTATAACGTAATGCTACATAACGTTATACGTTATAACGTTATACTACATAACGTTATACGCTATAACGTAATGCTACATAACGTTATACGTTATATCGTAATGCTGCATAACGTTATAAGTTACAACGTATAACCATATAACGTTATACGATATAACGTAATACTACATAACGTTATACGTTATATCATAATGCTACATAACGTTATACGTTATATCGTAAAGCTACATAACGTTATACGTTATATCGTAATGCTACATAGCGTTATACGCTCTAACGTAATTCTACATAACGTTATACGTTATAACGTAATACTACACAACGTTGTACGTCATAACGTAATGCTACTTATGGTTATACGTTATAACGTATTGCCATATAACGTTATACGTTATAACGTAAAACTACACAACGTTATACGTTACAACGTAATGCTACATAACGTTATATGTTATATCGTAATGCTACATAACGTTATACGTTATATCGTAAAGCTACATAACGTTATACGTTATATCGTAATGCTACATAGCGTTATACGCTCTAACGCAATTCTACATAACGTTATACGTTATAACGTAATACTACACAAAGTAGTACGTCATAACGTAATGCTACATATGGTTATACGTTATAACGTATTGCCATATAACGTTATACGTTATAACGTAAAACTACACAACGTTATACGTTACAACGTAATGCTACATAACGTTATACGTTATATCGTAACGCTACAGAGCCTTATACGTTATAAGGTAATGATACATATCGTTATACGTTATAACGTAATACTACATAACGTTAAACGATATATCGTAATACTACATAACGTTATACGTTATATCGTAATGCTACATAACGTTATACGTAATATCGTAATACTACATAACATTATACGTTATAACGTATAACCATATAACGTTATACGATATAACGTAATGCTACATAACGTTATACGTTATATCATAATGCTACATAACGTTATACGTTATATCGTAAAGCTACATAACGTTATACGTTATATCGCAATGCTACTTAGCGTAATACGCCTTAACGTAATTCTACATAACGTTATACGTTATAACGTAATGCTACATAACGTTATACGTTATAACCTAATGCTACATAACGTTGTACGTTAGAACGCAATGCTACGTAACGTTATACGTTATAACGTAAAACTACACAACGTTATACGTTATAACCTAATGCTACATAACGTTATACGTTATATCGTAAAGCTACATAACGTTATACGTAATATCGTAATACTACATAAAGTTATACGTTATAACGTATAACCATATAACGTTATACGATATAACGTATTACTACATAACGTTATACGTTATATCATTGTGCTACATAACGTTAAACGTTATATCGTAAAGCTACATAACATTATACGTTATAACGTAAAGCTACATAACGTTATACGTTATAACGTAATGCTACATAACGTTATACGCTATAACGTAATTCTACATAACGTTATACGCTATAACGTTATACTACATAACGTTATACGCTATAACGTAATGCTACATAACGTAATACGTTATAACCTAATGCTACATAACGTTGTACGTCAGAACGCAATGCTACGTAACGTTATACGTCATAATGTAATACTACATAACGTTATACATTATAACGTAATGCTACATAACGTTATACGTTATATTGTAAAGCTACATAACGTTATACGTTATATCGTAATGCTACATAACGTTATACGTTATAACGTAATGCTACATAACGTTATACGTTATAACCTAATGCTACATAACGTTATACGTTATATCGTAATGCTACATAACGTTATACGCTCTAACGTAATTCTACATAACGTTATACGTTATAACGTTATACTACATAACGTTATACGCTATAACGTAATACTACACAACGTTATACGTTACAACGTAATACTACATAACGTTATACGTTATATCGTAACGCTACAGAACCTTATACGTTACAAGGTAATGATACATAACGTTATACGTTATAACCTAATACTTCATAACGTTATACGTTATATTGCAATACTACATAACGTTATGCGATATATCGTAATACTACATAACGTTAAACGATATATCGTAATACTACATAACGTTATACGTTATATCGTAAAGCTACATAACGTTATACGTAATATCGTAATACTACATAACATTATACGATAT
>NW_025218213.1:0-1091 GCF_014825855.1 Bombus pyrosoma | reverse complement strand
ACAACGTTATATAGCATTACGTCATAACGTATAACGTCATGTATTATTGAGTTGTAACGTATAACGCTATATAGCATTGCGTTATGACGTATATCGTTATATAGCATTGCTATACAACGTATAACGTTATGTAATATTACGTTATAACGTGTATCGTTATGTAGTATTACGGTATAACGTATAACGTTATATAGTATTACGGTATAACGTATGACGATATGTAGCATTACGATATAACGTATAACGTTATGTATTATTGAGTTGTAACGTATAACGCTATATAGCATTGCGTTATGACGTATATCGTTATATATCATTGCTATACAACGTATAACGTTATGTAATATTACGTTATAACGTGTATCGTTATGTAGTATTACGGTATAACGTATAACGTTATATAGCATTACGTTATAACGTATAACGTTATGTAGCATTACGTTGTAACGTATAACGTTATGTAGCATTACCATATTACGTATAACGTTATATAGCATTACGTTATAAGGTGTAATGTTATATGGTATTACATCATAACGTATAACGTTATGTAGCATTACGGTATAACGTACAACGTTATGTAGCATTACGATATAACGTATAACGTTATGTAGCATTACGATATAACGTATAACGTTATATAGCATTACTTTATAACCTATAACGTTATATAGCATTACGTTATGACGTATAACGTTACATGGCATCACGATATAACGAATGACGTTATATAGTATTACGTTATAACGTATAGCGTTACGTGATATTACGTTATAACGTGTATCGTTATGTAGTATCACGGTATAACGTATAACGTTATGTAGCAATACGATATAACGTATAACGTTATGTCATATTTCGTTATAACGTATAAAGTTATACAGTATTACGATATAACGTATAACGTTATATAGCACTACGTTATGACGTATAACGTTATATAGCATTGCGTTATGACGTATAACGTTATGTAGAATTACATTATAATGTATAAAGTTATGTAGCATGTCCATATAATGTATAACGTTATATAGCACTACGTTATGACGTATAAAGCTATGTAGCATTACCATATAACGTATAAAGTTATA
>NW_025218212.1:0-1091 GCF_014825855.1 Bombus pyrosoma | reverse complement strand
CCTTATAACGTAATACTATATAATGTTATACGTCATATCGTAATACCAAACAACGTTATACGTTATATCGTAATACCACATAACGTTATACGTCATATCGTAACACCTCATAACGTTATACGATATATCGTATTGCTATATGACGATATACGTTATATCCTAATACTACATTACGTTATACGTCATATCGCAGTACTACGTAACTTTATACGTTATAACGTAGTACCACATAACGTTATACGTCATATCACAGTACTACATAACGTTATACGTTATAACGTAATACCACATAACGGTATACGTCGTATCGTAATTCCACATAAGGTTATACGCTATATCGTATTGCTATATGACGTTATGCGTTATATCCTAATACTGCATTATGTTATACGTTATATCGTAATACCATATAACGTTATAACTTATATCGTAACACCAAATAACGTTATGCGTTATATCGTATTGCTATATGACGATACACGTTATATCCTAATACTACATTACGTTATACCTTATAACGTAATACTATATAATGTTATACGTTATATCGTATTACCAAACAACATTATACGTTATATCGTTTTACCACATAACGTTATACGTCATATCGTAACACCTCATAACGTTATAGGTTATATCGTATTGCTACATGACGATATACGTTATATCCTAATACTATATTACGTTATACCTTACAACGTAATACTATATAATGTTATACGTCATATCATAATACCAAACAACGTTATGCCTTATATCGTAGTACCACATAACGTTATAAGTCATATCGTAATACTATATAACGTTACGCCTTATATAGTAATACCACATAACGTTATACGTTATATCGTATTGCTATATGGCGTTATACGTTATATCCTAATACTTCATAACGTTATACGTCATATCGCAGTACTACATAACTTTATACGTCATATCGCAGTACTACATAACTTTATACGCTATAACGTAGTACCACATAACGTTATACGTCATATCGCAGTACCACATAACGTTATACGTTATAACGTAATACAACGTAACGTTATACGTTAGATCGTAATACCACATATCGTTATACCTTATATCGC
>NW_025218211.1:0-1091 GCF_014825855.1 Bombus pyrosoma | reverse complement strand
TAACGTATAACGTTATGTAGGATCACGATATAACGTATAACGTTATGTAGAATTACGATATACCGAATAAAGTTATGTAGCAATAAGATATAACGTATAACGTTATGTAGGATTACGATATAACGAATAACGTTATGTAGCATTACGATATAACGTATAATGTTATATAGTATTACGTTATAACGTATAACGTTATGTAACATCACGACATAACGTATAACGTTATGTGGCATTACCATATAACGTATAACGTTATATAGCATTATGTTGTAACGCATAACGTTATATAGTATTACGTTATAACGTATAAAGATATGTAGCATTATGATATAACGTATAACGTTATATGGCATTACGTTATAACGTATAACGTTATATAGTATTACGTTATAACGTTTTACGTTATGTAGGATTACGATATAACGTATAACATTCTGTAGTATTTCGATATAACGTACAACGTTATGAAGCATCACGATATAACGTATAACGTTATATAGCACTACGTTATAACGTATAACGTTATGTAGTATTACGTTATAACGTGTAACGTTTTGTAGGATTACGATATAACGAATAACGTAATGTAGCATCACGATATAACGTATAACGTTATATAGCATTACGTTATAACGTATAACGTTATGTAGCATTACGATATAACGAATAAAGTTACGTAGCATTACGATATAACGTATAACGTTATATAGTATTACGTTATAACGTATAACGTTATGTAACATCAAGATATAACGTATAACGTTATACAGCATTACGTTATAACGTATAACGTTATGTAGGATTACGATATAACGTATAACGTTATATAGTATTACGTTATAACGTATATCGTTATATAGCATTACGTTATAACGTATAACGTTATATAGTGTTACGTTATAACGTATAACGTTATATGGCATTACGTTATAACGTATGACGTTATATAGTATTACGTTATAACGTATAACGTTATGTAGGATTACGATATAACGTATAACGTTATGTAGGATTACGATATAACGTATAACGTTATATAGCATTATGTTGTAACGCAAAACGTTATATAGTATTACGTTATAACGTATAAC
>NW_025218210.1:0-1092 GCF_014825855.1 Bombus pyrosoma | reverse complement strand
TATACGTCATAACGTATTACCATATAACGTTATACGTTATATCGTAATGCTACATAACCTTATGCGTTATAACGTAACACTACATAACGTTATACGATATAACGTAATGCTACATAACGTTATACGTTATACCGTAATACTACATAACGTTATACGTTATATCGTAATGCTACATAACGTTATACGTTATACCGTAATGATACATAACGTTAGACGCCACATCGTAATGCTACATAACGTTATACGTTACATCGTAATGCTACACAACGTTATACGTTATAACGTAATGGTACATAACGTTATACGTTATACCGTAATAGTACATAACGTTGTACGTCATAACGTATTACCATATAACGTTATACGTTGTAACGTAAAGCTATATAGCGTTATACGTTATATCGTAATGCTACATAACGTTATACGTTATACCGTAATACCACATAGCGTTATACGTCATTACGTATTACCATATTACGTTATACATTATAACGTAATGCTATATAACGTTATACGTTATATCGTAATGCTACATAACGTTATACGTTATACCGTAATACTACCTAACGTTATACGCTACATCGTAATACTACACAACGTTATACGTTATAACGTAATGGTACATAACGTTATACGTTATACCGTAATACTACATAACGTTATACGTCATAACGTATTACCATATAACGTTATACGTTATATCGTAGTGCTACATAACCTTATGCGTTATAACGTAACACTACATAACGTTATACGTTATACTGTAATGCTACCTAACGTCATACGGTACATCGTAATAGTACACAACGATATACGTTATAAAGTAATGCTACATAACGTTATACGTTATAACGTTATGCTATATAACGTTATACGTTATATCGTAATACTACATAACGTTATACGTTATACCGTAATGCTACATGACGTTATACGTCATAACGTATTACCATATAACGTTATACGTTATATCGTAATGCTACATAACCTTATGCGTTATAACGTAACACTACATAACGTTATACGATATATCGTAATGCTACATAACGTTATACGTTATACCGTAATACTACATAACGTTATACGTTATAT
>NW_025218209.1:0-1092 GCF_014825855.1 Bombus pyrosoma | reverse complement strand
TATAGCAATACGATGTAACGTATAACGCTATGTGGTGTTACGATATGATGTACAACGTTATATAGTATTACGATATGACGTATAACGTTATGTGGTAGTACGATATAACGTACAACGTTATGTGGTAGTACGATATGACGTATACCGTAATGTAGTATTAGGATATAACGTATAACGTCATATAGCAATACGATATAACATATAACCCTGTGCGGTGTTACGACATGACGTATAACGTTATATAGTATTACGTTATAACGTATAACGTCATGTGGTGTTACGATATGACGCATATCGTAAAGTAGTATTAGGATATAACGTATAACATCAAATAGCAATACTATATAACGTATAACGTTATGTGGTGTTACGATATGACGTATACCGTTATATAGAATTACGTTATAACGTATAACGTTATGTGGTATTACGATATGATGTATAACGTAATGTAGTATTAGTATATAACGTATATCGTCATATAGCAATACGATAAAACATATAACGTTATGTGGAACTACCATATAACGTATAAGGCTATGTGGTGTTACTATATGACGTATAACGTCATATAGCAATACGATATAACGTATAACGTTATGTGGTGTTACGATATGACGTATAACGTCATATAGCAACACGATGTAACGTATAACGCTATGTAGTGTTACGATATGATGTACAACGTTATATAGTATTACGATATGACGTATAACGTTATGTGGTAGTACGATATGACGTATAACGTAACGTAGTATTGGAATATAACGTATAACGTCATATAGCAATACGATATAACGTATGACGATATGTGGTGTTACGATATGACGTATAGCGTACTGTAGTATTAGGATATAAGGTATAACGTCATATAGCAATACGATATAACGTACAACGTTATGTGGTGTTACGATATGACGTATAACGTCACATAGTATTACGTTATAACGTATAACGTTATGTGGCATTACGATATGAGGTATAACGTAATGTAGTATTAGGATATAACGTATATCATCATATAGCAATACGATATAACGTATGACGATATGTGGTGTTACGATATGACGTATAACGTAATGTAGTTTTAGG
>NW_025218208.1:0-1092 GCF_014825855.1 Bombus pyrosoma | reverse complement strand
TTATAACGTATAACGTTATATAGTATTACGATGTAACGTATAACGTTATGTAGCATTACGGTATAACGTATAACGATATATAGCATAACGTTATAACGTATAACGTTATGTAGCATTACGAAATAACGTATGACGTTATATGGTGATACGTTATGACGTATAGCGTTATGTAGTATTACGGTATTACGTATAACGTTATGTACCATTACGTTATAACGCATAACGTTATGTAGCATTACGTTATAACGTATAACGATATATAGAATAACGATGTAATGTATAACGTTATGTAACATTACGGTATAACGTATAACGTTATGTAGCATTACGGTATAGCGTATAACGTTATATAGCATAACGTTATAACGTATAACGTTATGTAGCATTACGGTATAACGTAATACGTTATGTAGCATTACGATATAACGTATAACGTTATGTAGCATTACGGTATAACGTATACCGGTATATGGTAATACGTTATAAAGTATAACGATATGTAGTATTACGATATAACGTATAACGTTATGTACCATTACGTTATAACGTATATCGTTATGTAGTATTACGATGAAACGTATAACGTTATATGGTAATACGTTATGACGTATAACGTTATGTACTATTACGGTATAACGTATAACGTTACGTTGCATTACGTTATAACGTATAACGTTATGTAGCATTACGTTATAACGTATAACGTTATATAGTATTACGATGTAACGTATAACGTTATGTAGTATTACGGTATAACGTATAACGATATATAGCATAACGTTATAACGTATAACGTTATGTAGCATTACGAAATAACGTATAACGTTATATGGTGTTACGTTATGACGTATAACGTTATGTAGTATTACGGTATAACGTATAACGTTACGTAACATTACGGTATAACGTATAACGATATATAGCATAACGGTATAACGCATAACGTTATGTAGCATTACGAAATAACGTATAACGTTATATGGTGATACGTTATAACGTATAGCGTTATGTAGTATTACGGTATTACGTATAACGTTATATAGCATTACGTTATAACGTATACCGTTATGTAGTGTTACCTTATAACGTATA
>NW_025218207.1:0-1092 GCF_014825855.1 Bombus pyrosoma | reverse complement strand
TAATACCACATATCGTTATACGTTATATCGTAATACCATATAACGTTATACGTTATATCATAATACTACTTAACGTTGTACTTTATAATGTAATACCACATATCGTTATACGTTATATCGTAATACTATATAACGTTATTCGTTATATCGAAATACTACATAACGTTATACGTTATATGCTAATACTATATAACGTTATGCGTTATAACGTAATACCATATAACGTTATTGATTACAAAGTAATACCACATATCGTTATACGTTTTATCGTAATACCATATAGCGTTATACTTTATAATGTAATACCACATATCGTTATACGTTATAACGCAATACCACATATCGTTATACGTTTTATCGTAAAACCATATAACGTTATACGTTATATCGTAATACCGTATAACGTTATACGTTATACCATAATACTATATAACGTTATACTATATACCATAATACTATATAACGTTATACGTTATAACGTAATACCATATAACGTTATTGATTACAAAGTAATACCGCATATCGTTATACCTTATATCGTAATACTATATAACGTTATACGTTATATCACAATACTATATAACGTTATACGTTATATCGTAATACTATATAACGTTATACGTTATAACGTAATACCACATATCGTTATACGTTATATCATAATACTATATAATGTTATACATTATATCATAATACTATATAACGTTATGCGTCATATCATAATACTATACAACGTTACACGTTATATCGTAATACTATATAACGATATATGTTATATCGTAATACCATATAACGTTATATGTTATATCATAATACTATATAACGTTATACGTTATATCGTAATACTATATAACGTTATACGTTATATCATAATACTATATAACGTTATACGCTATATCATAATACTATATAACGTTGTACGTCATAACGCAATACCACATATCGTTATACGTTTTATCGTAAAACCATATAACGTTATACGTTATATAGTAATACCATATAACGTTATACGTTATACCATAATACTATATAACGTTATACTATATATCATAATACTATATAACGTTATACGTTATAACGTAATACAACATA
>NW_025218206.1:0-1092 GCF_014825855.1 Bombus pyrosoma | reverse complement strand
GTATTACTATTTGACGTTATACGTTATATCGTAATACTGTATAAGGTTATACGTTATAACGTCATACTATGTAACATTATAGATTATATCATAATACTACACATCGTTATACGTCATAACGTAATACTATTCAACGTTATACGTCATAACGTAGTACTATACAACGTTATATGTTATTTCGTAATACCGTATAACGTTACACGCTATATCGTAGAAACATATAACGTTATGTGTTATATCGTAATACCATATAACGTTATACG
The DNA here is from genome assembly GCF_014825855.1 of Bombus pyrosoma. NCBI lineage: Eukaryota > Metazoa > Arthropoda > Insecta > Hymenoptera > Apidae > Bombus > Bombus pyrosoma. Next base: position 829 of record NW_025218206.1, on the reverse strand, counting down.
CTATAACGTAATACTATAGAACGTTATACGTCATAACCAAATACTATATAACGTTATATGTTATATCGTAATACCGTATAACGTTATACGCTATATCGTAAGAGCATATAACGATATACGTTATATCATCATGCTACAGAACGTTATACGTCATAGCGTAGTACTATATAACGTTATATGTTATATCGTTATACCATATAACGTTATACGCTACATCGTAATAGCATATAAAGTTATACGTTATATCATCATACTACAGAACGTTATACGTCATAACGTAGTACTATATAACGTTATATGCTATATCGTAATACCGTATAACGTTATACGCTATATCGTAGTAACATATAACGTTAGATGTTATATCGTAATACCATATAACGTTATACGCTATAACGTAATACTATACAACGTTATATGTCGTAACCTAGTACTATATAACGTTATATGCTATATCGTATTACCGTATAACGTTATACGCTATATCGTAATAGCATATAACGTTATCCGTTATATCATCGTACTACAGAACGTTATTCGCTATAACGTAATACTATACAACGTTATACGTCATAACGTAGTACTATATAACGTTATACGTTATATCATCATACTACAGAACGATATACTTCATAACGTAGTACTATATAACGTTATATGTTATATCGTAATACCGTATAACGTTATACGCTATATCGTAGTAACATATAACGTTAGATGTTATATCGTAATACCATATAACGTTATACGCTATAACGTAATACTATACAACGTTATATGTCGTAACCTGGTACTATATAACGTTATATGTTATTTCGTAATGCCGTAT
>NW_025218205.1:0-1092 GCF_014825855.1 Bombus pyrosoma | reverse complement strand
TAACGTAAAGCTACATAACGTTATACGTTATAACGTAATGCTACATAACGTTATACGTTATAACGTAAAACTACACAACGTTATACGTTACAACGTAATACTACATAACGTTATACGTTATATCGTAAAGCTACATAACGTTATACGTAATATCGTAATACTACATAACGTTATACGGTATAACCTTTTACCATATAACGTTATACGATATAACGCAATGCTACGTAACGTTATACGTTATTATGTAATACTACATAACGTTATACGTTATAACGTAATGCTATATAACGTTATACGTTATATCGTAATGCTACAAAACGTTATACGCTATATCGTAATACTACATAACGTTATACGTTATAACGTATTACCATATAACGTTGTACGTTATAACGTAAAGCTACATAACGTTATACGTTATAACGTAATGCTACATAACGTTATACGTTATAACGTTATACTACATAACGTTATACGTTATAACGTAATGCTACATAACGTTATACGTTATGTCGTAAAGCTGCATAACGTTATACGTTATAACGTAAAGCAACATAACGATATACGGTATAACGTAACGCTACATAACGATATACGTTATATCGTAACGCTACAGAACCTTATACGTTATAACGTAATGCTACATAACGCAATACTACATAACGTTATACGTTATAACGCAATGCTACATAACGTTATACGTTATAACGTAATGCTACATAACGTTATACGTTATAACGTAATACTACATGACGTTATACGTTATAACGTATTACCATATAACGTTATACGTTATAACGTAAAGCTACATAACGTTATACGTTATAACGTAATGCTACATAACGTTATACGTTATAACGTAATACTACATGACGTTATACATTATGACGTAATGCTACATAACGTTATACGTTATATCGTAACGCTACAGAACCTTATACGTTATAAGGTAATGCTACATAACGTTATACGTTATATGGCAATACTACATAACGTTATGCGATATATCGTAATACTACATAACGTTAAACGATATATCGTAATACTACATAGCGTTATACATTATATCGTAAAGCTACATAACGTTATACG
>NW_025218204.1:0-1092 GCF_014825855.1 Bombus pyrosoma | reverse complement strand
CATGTATTATACTTACGTGTGTGCGTAGCAGTTACACAATTTTCAGTGGCGATTGCAGATATAGCTTCCATTTTTTGCCAAATACCTCTAGCATTACTTATGCTTCAGAGGAGAACAATCATTAAATTAACTATTTTCTCCTATACACAATGTAAAATATTGTACAATTATTACATAGGTTGAATATATTTTGCATTTATATATTTTATCCACTTTGATAGATAATATCTATATAAAATACAGCAGCGTAATAATGACAATTTTCAAGGTGTAAAGTCGTTATTGTATTATAGTAAAATTGAAATATTAGGTCGTCCGGAAAGTTTGTTTCGCTTTATAAGGAAATAATGGATGCACAACATCTTTCGTTTTATATTATTTTATCGAATTCCTTTGGGCAGTCGAGCGAATATCACATTTTCGAATTCACAGGGAATCAATACACATCACTCTGAATTTTTTGATTATACTGAACCGCAAATTTTTTTATTATCTTTTTGTTACGAATGAAATATAACAAATTATTGCGAATCAAACGAATATATATGCTGCACAAATAATGTCAAAACAGCGATCGAATCGTCTCGATAAATGGGTTGAAACAAATTCTAATGAAATTTTTTTTTATTCATTGTTTGTTTACAATTTACAATTTGTCCATTAGGACATTTGGTAAAATGTTATAATTTAAGTTTTGATGAAATATAGCATGTGGATGGTTACCCCCAGCGGGACTCCATCTTCCAGGTTGTTTATTGTTCTATTGTGAGGTCTGCAGGATGCTTCTTCTTCAGTCTTCTTTCCATTATTGTTTTATTCGTTTCAGCAACCAGATGATTTGGGTGTGTTGCAAGTCTTTCTTTATACTTGTTTGCATATCTGGCGATTTCCTCTTGTTTCGACCACTCGCGGGGAGACGCGATCGTAAGAAAACACGTCAACGGGAGTCGTAAATTCCCGTTACGATTAAATAATCGACGCCACGAAATGATCGATCCCCTGATTTCTGTTACGATAATAGGGGTGGTTCAACTGAAATTACACTGAATTAACAGGTATAGAATAATGTTTATTACAACAACTTTATATAAG
>NW_025218203.1:0-2300 GCF_014825855.1 Bombus pyrosoma | reverse complement strand
ACGTTATACGTTATAACGTAATTCTGCATAACTTTATACGTTATATGGTATTACTATATAACGCTACACGTTATAACGCGATACTACATAACGTTATACGTTCTAACGTAATTCTACATAACGTTATACGCTATAACGTAACGCTACATAACGTTATACGTTATATTGTAATGCTACATAATGTTATACGTTATATCGTAGCACCATATAATGTTATACGTTATATCGTATTACTCTATAACGTTATACGTTATAACGTAATTCTGCATAACGTTATACGTTATATGGTATTACTATATAACGTTATACGTTATGACGGAATTCTACATAACGTTATACGTTGTTACGTAATACTACATTACGTTATACGTTATATCGTAATACTACATATCGTTATACGATATATCGTAATACCATATAAAGTTATACGTTATAACGTAACACTACATATCGTTTTACGTTATATCGTAGTACCATATAACGTTTGACGTTATATCGTAATACTACATATCGTTATACGTTATATCGTAATACCATATAACGATATACGTTATATCGTAATATTACATATCGTTATACGTTATATCGTAATACCATATAAAGTTTTGCGTTATGACGTAACACTACATAACGTTATGCGTTATATCGTAATACAACATATCCTTATACGTTATATCGTAGTCCTATACAACGTTTTACGTTGTAACGTACTGCTACATATCGTTATACGTTATATCGTAATGCTACAATACGTTATACGTTATAACGTAATTCTACATAACGTTATACGTTATAACGTAATACTACATATCGTTATACGTTATAACGTAGTACCATATAACGTTATACGTTATATCGTAATACTATATAACGTTATGCATTATAACGAAATGCTACATAACGTTATACGTTATTTTACAATACTATATAGCGTTATACGTTATATCGTAGTACCATATTACGTTATACGTTATATGGTATTACTATATATCGTTATACGTTATATCGTAATACTACATATCGCTATACGTTATATCGTAATACCATATGAAGTTATACGTTTTAACGTAACACTACATATCGTTATACGTTATATCGTAGTACCATATAACGTTATACGTTATATCGTATTACTATTTAACGTTATGCGTTATAACCTAATTCTGCATAACTTTATACGTTATAACGTAATACTACATATCTTTATACGTTATATCGTAATACCACATATCGTAATACGTTATATCGTATTACTATATAGCCTTATACGATGTTACGTAGTACTACATAATGTTATACGCAATAACGTAATACTACATAACGTTATTGGTTATATCGTAATACTATATAGCGTTATACGTTGTTACGTAATACTACATTACGTTATACGTTATATCGTATTACTACATATCGTTATACGCTATATCGTAATACCATATATAGTTATACGTTATAACGTAACACTACATATCGTTATACGTTATATTGTAGTACCATATAACGTTATACGTTATATCGTACTACTACATAACGTTATAAGCTATTTTATATTACTATATAGCGTTATACATTGTTACGTAGTACTACGTAACGTTATACGTTATAACGTAATACTACATATCGTTATACGTTATAACGTAATACTTCATACCGTTATACGTTATATGGTAGTACCATATAACGTTATACGTTATATCGTATTACTATATAACGTTATACGTTATAACGTAATACTACATATCGTTATACGTCATATGGTATTACTATATAACGTTATACGTTATGACGGAATTCTACATAACGTTATACGTTATAACGTAAAACTACATATCGTTATACGTTATATCGTAGTACCACATAACGTTATACGTTATATGGCATTACTATATATCGTTATACGTTTTATCGTAATACTACATATCGTTATACGTTATATCGTAATACCATATAAATTTATACGTTATAACGTAACACAACATATCGTTATACGTTATATAGTAGCACCATATATCGTTATACGTTATATCGTATTACTATATAACGTTATACGTTATAACGTAATTCTACATAACGTTATACGTTACATCGTAATACTATATACCGTTATACGTTTTAACGTAACACTACATAACGTTATACGCTATAACGTAATACCACATAACGTTATACACTGTATCGTAATGCTACATAACGTTATGCGTTACATCGTAATACGATATAACGTTTTACGTTATAACGCGATACTACATAACGTTATACGCTATAACGTAATTCTGCATAACGTTATACGTTATATCGTA
>NW_025218202.1:0-1092 GCF_014825855.1 Bombus pyrosoma | reverse complement strand
AGGTATAGCGGTATGTAGTATTACGTTATAACATATAACGTTATGTAGTATAACGTTACAACGTAAAACGTTATATAGTATTACGATATATAGTATAGCGCTATGTAGCATTACGTTATAACGTATAACGTTATGTAGCATTACGTTATAGAGAATAACGTTATGTAGCATTACGCTATAACGAATCACGTTATGTAGCGTTACGATATAACGTATAACGTTATGTAGTATTACCTTATAACGTAAAACGTTATATACTATTACGATATAACGTATAACGTTATGTAGTATTACGTTATAACGTAAAACGTTATATACTATTACGATATAACGTATAACGTTATATGGTATTACGATATAACGTACAACGATATGTATTATTACGATATAACGTATGACGATATGTAGTATTACGATATAACGTATAACCTTATGTAGTGTTACGTTATAACATATAACGATATGTAGTGTTACGTTATAACGTACAACGTTATGTAGTATTACGATATAACGTATAAACTTATAACGTAATATATCATAACGTATAACGATATGTATTATTACCTTATAACATATAATGTTATGTAGTATAACGTTGCAACGACAAACGTTATATAGTATTACGATATATCGTATAGCGCTATGTATTATTACGTTAGAGCGTATAACGTTATGTAGCATTACGTTATAGAGTATAACGTTATGCAGCATTACGGTATGACAAATCACGTTGAGTAGCATTGCGATATAACGCATAACGTTATGTAGTATTACGTTATAACGTAAAACGTTATATACTATTACGATATAACGTATAACGTTATATGGTATTACGCTATAACGTATAGCGGTATGTTGTGTTACGTTATAACGTATAACGTTATGTAGAATTTCGTTATAACGTAAAACGTTGTATAGTAATACGATATAACGTATAACGTTATGTAGTAATATGTTACAACGTATAACCTTATAACGTAATATGCTATAACGTATGGCGATATGTAGTATTACTTTATAACGCATAACTTTATGTAGCATTACATTACAGCGTATAACTTTATGTAGCATTATGTTATAGCGTTTAACGTC
>NW_025218201.1:0-1092 GCF_014825855.1 Bombus pyrosoma | reverse complement strand
TATATCGTAATACCATATAACTTTATACCTTATATCGTAATAACACATAACGTTGTACGTTATAACGTAATACTATTTAATGTTATACGTCATATCGTAACACCACATATCGTTACACGTTATATCGTATTGCTATATGACGTTATACGTTATATCCTAATACTACATTAAGTTATACGTCATATCGTAATACCACATAACGTTATAGGTTATATCGTAATACTATGTAACGTTTTACGTTATATCGTAATACTACATATCGATATACGTTATATCGTAATACCATATAACGTTATACGTTATATCGTAATACTGTATATCGTTATTTGTCATAACGTAACACTACATAACGTTATACGTTATAACGTAATACTATATAACGTTTTACGTTGTAACGTTATACTACATAACGTTATACGCTATAACGTAATTCTACATAACGTTATACGTTATAACGTAATTCTACATAACGTTATACGTTATATCGTAATAGAACATATCCTTATACGTTTTATCGTAATACCATATAACGTTATACGTTGTAACGTAATACTACATTACGTTATACGTTATAGCGTAATAGTACATATCGATATACGTTTTATCGTAATACTACATGTCGTCATGGGTTATAGCGTGACACTACATGACGTTATACGTTATAACGTAATACTACATGTCGTCATACGTTATAGCGTAACACTACATAACGTTATACGTTATAACGTAATACGACATAACGTTGTACGGTATGTCGTAATGCTGCATAACGTTATACGTTATATCGTAACACAACATATCGTTATAAGTTATATCGTAATACCATATATCGTTATACGTTATAACGTTACACTACATAACGTTATACGTTATATCGTAATACTACATACCGTTATACGTTATATCGTAATACTACATATCGTTATACGTTATGTCGTAATACCGTATAAAGTTATACGTTATATCGTAATACCGTATAAAGTTATACGTTATATCGTAATACTATATATCGTTAAACGTTATATCGTAACACTACAAACGTTAAACGCTATAACGTAATGCTACATAACGTTATACGTTATATCGTAATAT
>NW_025218200.1:0-1093 GCF_014825855.1 Bombus pyrosoma | reverse complement strand
CCGAATGTGCAATACTGCAAGCACGCGTGATTTGGCAGTGGTCAGATGTGGCAGAGTGCAAACCGGATGTCGCTCCACGTATTTTGCATCATATGGGGAGTATAAAGCGTATCGAATTATCGACATATCACCAAAAGCAGCGGAGATATGTTCAGATGCATATTCATGCTTGAATATACAAAACAGGAAATACGATTGTCTTTAACTAGACCAGATTTGACATAGCCCAACTCGGATGTCGTGCTCTGTATTTGGTAGCACATGTAGAGCATAAAGCGCATTAAATTATCGACATATCACCAACAGCGGCTGAGATACCTTGAATTGAATATTCAAACTTGAATATGCAAAACTGGAACTACGCTGCTTTTGACCTAGACCGGAGTTGACGTAGCGCAAACCGGATGTCGTGCTCCGTATTGAGGAGCATGTGGGGTTAGGTATAACGTGCATCGAAATGCCGAGATATGGCCAACAACAGCTGAGAAACGTCCAATTCAATATTCAAGCTTAAACATTGCAAAACTGGAACTACGCTGGTCTTCACCCAGACCAGATTTGACGCAGCGAAATCCGAATGTCGTGTTCTCTGTTTGGCAGCATATGTGGAGTATAACGCGCTCAGAATTGTAGACATATCAGCAATAGCAGCGTTGATATGTTCAGCTGAATATTCATGCTTGAATGTGCAAAACTGAAGCTACGCCGATCTTGACCAAGACCAGAGTTGACATACCGCAAACCAGATGTCGTATCACGTATTTCGCAGCATATATGGAATATAACGCGCACAGGGTTGAAGACATATCTCTGATAGCAGGGGAGATACGTTCAGATGAATATTCATGCTTGAATATGGAAAACTGAAACTACGCTGGTCCTCACCTAGACCATAGTTGACATAGAGCAAACCGGATGCCGTTCCACGTATTTCGCAGCTTATATGGAATATAACGCGCACAGGGTTGAAGATATATCTCGGATATCAGGGGAGATACGTTCAGATGAATATTCACACTTGAATATGCAAAGCTGCAAATGCGCTGGATTTCGCACTGCCCAGATTTGCCGTAGCGCAAACCGAATGCCGTGC
>NW_025218199.1:0-1093 GCF_014825855.1 Bombus pyrosoma | reverse complement strand
ACTGGAACTACGCTGGTTTTGACCTAGACAAGAGTTGACATAGCGCAAACCAGATGTCGTGCTCTGTATTTGGCAGCATATATGGTGTATAGCGCGCATCGATTTGTCGGCAAATCTAAAATAGCAGCGGTAATACGTTCAATTGAAAATTCAAGCTTGAATATGCTTACATGTAATTGCATTGGAATTGTCCAGGACCGGAGTTTTCACAGCGTAAGCAAGAAGATGTCCGCTGTACTTTGCAGCAAATATGGAGTATAATGCGCATCGAAATATCGACATGTCACCAATATCAGCGGAGATACGTTCAGATGAATATTCAAGCTAGAATATGCAAAACTGGCAGTACACTCGTCTTAACCTAGACAAGAGTTGACGTAGCGCAAAGCGGATGTCGTTCCACGTATTTGGCAGCATATGTGAAGTATAACGTGCTCAGAATTGTAGACATATCAGCAATAGCAGCGTAGATATGTTCAGATGAATATTCATGCTTGAATGTGTAAAACTGAAACTACGCCGGTCTTGACCAAGACCAGAGTTGACATACCGCAAACCAGATGTCGTACCACATATTTCGCAGTATATATGGAATATAACGCGCACAGGGTTTAAGCCATATCTCGAATAGCAGCGGAGATACTTTCAGATGAATATTCAAGCTTGAATATGCAAAACTGGAAATATGATGGTCTTTACCTAGGACAGAGTTGACGTAACGGAAGCCGGATGTCGTTCCTCGTATTTCGCAGCGTATGTGGAGCATAACGCGCATTCTGACGCCGACAGATGACCAATAGCTGCTGATGAACGTTCATTTGAATATTGAAGACTGAATATGCAAAAGTACAAATACGCGCGATTTGGCCTAAACCAGGCGTGACTTATCGCAAGCAGAATATCGTGCTCTATATTGGCAGCATATGAGGTGTATAGCGCGCATCGAATTATCGACATATCACCAATATCAGCGGGGATACGTTCAGATGAATATTCTAGATTGAATATGCAAAACTGGAAATGCGCGGGATTTGAACTAGACCAGGCTTGACTTAGCGCAAACCGGATATCGTGATCTGTATTGACAGCACAT
>NW_025218198.1:0-1093 GCF_014825855.1 Bombus pyrosoma | reverse complement strand
ATAACGTTATACGTTATAAGCTAATTGTATATAACGTTATACGTTATAATGTAATACTACATAACGTAATACGTTATATCGTAATACCACATACCGTTATACGTTATAATGTAATGCTATATAACGTTATACGATATAATGTAATACTATATAATGTTATACATCATAAGCTAATATTATATAACGTTATACGTTATAATGTAATACTACATAACGTAATACGTTATATCGTAATACCACATAACGTAATACGTTATAATGTAATACTATATATCGTTATACGTTATTACATAATACTAAATAATGTTATACGTTATTACTTAATACTACATTACGTTATACGTTATAACGTAACACGATATAACGTTATTCGTTTTATGGTAACGCTATATAACGTTATAAGTTGTAACGTAATACTCTATAATGTTATACGTTATAAGCTAATAGTATATAACGTTCTACGTTATAATGTAACACTACATAAAGTAATACGATATGTCGTAGTACCACATAACGTTATACGTAATAACGTAATACCATATAACGTTATACGTTATAAGCTAATAGTATATAGCGTCAAACGTTATAATGTAATACTATATAACGTAATACGTTATATCGTCATACCACATACCGTTATACCTTATAATGTAATGCTATATAACGTTATACGTTATAACGTAATGCTATATAACGTTATACGTTATAACGTAACGCTACATAACGTTATACGTTATAAACTAATAGTATATAACGTTATACGTTATAATGTAATACTACATAACGTAATACGTTATATCGTAATACCACATACCGTTATACGTTATAATGTGAAGCTATATAACGTTATACGCTTTAAAGTAATACTACATAACGTTATACATTATAAGCTAATAGTATATAACGTTATACGTTATATCGTAATACCACATAACGTTATACGTTATAATGTAATACTACATAACGTAATACGTTATAATGTAATACTACATAACGTAATACGTTGTAATGTAATACTACATAACGTAATACGTTATATCGTAATACCACATAACGTTATACTTTATAACGTAATGCTATATAACGTTATACG
>NW_025218197.1:0-1093 GCF_014825855.1 Bombus pyrosoma | reverse complement strand
AACGTTATACGTTATATCGTAATACTATATAACGTTATACGTTATATCGTAATACTATATAACGTTATACGTTATATCATAATACTATATAAAGTTATACTATATATCATAATACTATATAACGTTGAACGTTATATCATAATACAATATAACGTTATACGTTATATCGTAATACTATATAACGTCATACGTTATAACGCAATACCATATAACGTTATTGATTACAACGTAATACCACATACCTCTGTACGTTATATCGTAGTACCATATAACGTTATACGTTATATCATAATACTACTTAACGTTATACGTTATAATGTAATATCACATATCGTTATACGTTATATCGTAATACCATATAACGTTATACGTTATGTCGTAATACCATATAGCGTTATATGTGATATCGTAATACTATATAACATTATACGTTATATCGTAATAATATATAACGTTATACGTTATATCCCAATACAATATAACGTTATACGTTATATCATAATAGTGTATAAAGTTATACGTTATACCGTAATACCATATAACGTTATACGTTATGTCGTAATACTATATAATGTTATACGTTATATCATAATACTATATAACGTTATACGTTATATCGCAATACCATATAACGTTATACGTTATATCGTAATACCATGTAACGTTATACGTTATATCGTTATACCATATACCGTTATACGTTATATCGTAATACTATATAACGTTATACGTTTTATCGTAATACCATATACTGTTATACGTTATATCGTAATACTATATAACGTTATACGTTATATCGTAATACAATATAACGTTATACGTTATATCGTAATACTATATAACGTCATACGTTATAACGTAATACTATATAACGTTATACGTTATAACGTAATCCCATATAACGTTATACGTTATATCATAATACTATATAACGTTGAACGTTATATCATAATACAATGTAACGTTATACGTTATATCGTAATACTATATAACGTCATACGTTATAACGTAATACCATATAACGTTATACGCAATATCATAATACTATATAACGTTATACGTTATATCGTAATACCATATAACGTTATACGTT
>NW_025218196.1:0-1093 GCF_014825855.1 Bombus pyrosoma | reverse complement strand
ATTACGATATAACGCATAACGTTATATAGTATTACGTTATAACGTATAACGTTATGTGGTGATACGATATGACGTATACCGTTATATAGTATTACGTTATAACGTATAACGTTATGTGGTATAACGATATGGCGTATAATGTAATGTAGTACTAGGATATAACGTATAACGTCACATAGCAATACGATATAACGTATAATGTCATGTGTTGTTAAGATGTGACGTATAACGTTATATAGTATTACGTTATAGTGTATAACGTTATGTGGTGTTACGATATGACGTATAACGTTATATAGCATTACGTTATAACGTATAACGTTATGTGGTACTACGATATAACGCATAACGTCTTATAGTATTAGGATATAACGTATAACGTTGTGTGGTATTACGATATGACGTATAACGTTATGTGGTCTTACGATATGACATATAACGTTATATAGTATTACGTTATTACGTATATGGATATGTGGTATTACGATATAACGTATAACGTTATGTGGTGTTACGATATGACGTATAAAGTTATATAGTACTACGTTATATCGTATAAGGATATGTGGTATTACGATATAACGTATAACGTTATGTGGTGTTAGATATGACGTATAACGTTATATAGTATAACGTTATAACGTATAACGTTATGTGGTGTTACGATATGACGTATAACGTTATATAGTATTACGTTATAACGTATAACGTTATGTGGTATTACGATATGACGTATAACGTAATGTAGTATCAGGATATAACGTATAGCGTTATGTGATGTTACGATATGACGTATAACGTTATACAGTCTTACGTTATAACGTATAACGAAATGTGTTATTACGATATGACGTATATCGTTATATAGTATTACGTTATAAGGTATAACGTTATGTCGTATTACTATATGACGTATAACGTAATGTAGTATTAGGATATAACGTATAACGTTGTGTGGTATTACGATATCACGTATAAGGTTATGTGGCGTTACGATATGACGTATAACGTTATATAGCATTACGTTACAATGTATAACGATATGTGGTATTACGATATAACGTATAACGTGATGTGGTGTTACGATATGACG
>NW_025218195.1:0-1093 GCF_014825855.1 Bombus pyrosoma | reverse complement strand
ATAGTATAACGTTATATAGTATTAGCATATAACGTATAACGTTATGTAGTATTTCGATATAACGAATAACGTTATATAGTATTACGATATAACGTATAACGTTATTGGTATTACGATAAAACATATAACGATATGTGATATTACGTTATAACGTATAACGTTATATAGTATTATGATATAACGTATAACGTTATATAGTATCATGATATAACGTATAACGTTATATAGTATTACGTAATAACGTATAACGATATATGGTATTACGATATAACATATAACGTTATATGTTATTACGATAAAACGTATAACGATATGTGATATTACGTTATAACGTATAACGTTATATAGTATTACGATATAACGTATAACGTTATATGGTATTACGATATAACGTATAACGGTATGTGGTATTACATTATAAAGTATAATGTTATATGGTATTACGATAAAACGTATAACGATATGTGGTATTACGTTATAACGTATAACGTTATATAGTATTGTGATATAACGTATAACGTTATATAGTATTGTGATATAACGTATAACGTTATATAGTATTATGATATAACGTATCACGTTATATGGTTTTACGATAAAACGTATAACGATATGTGGTATTGCGTTATAACGTACAACGTTATATAGTATTATGATATAACGTATAACGTTATATAGTATTACGATATAACGTATAACGTTATATGGTATTACGATAAAACGTATAACGGTATGTGGTATTACATTATAAAGTATAACGTTATATGGTATTACGATAAAAAGTATAACGATATGTGATATTACGTTATAACGTATAACGTTATATAGTATTGTGATATAACGTATAACGTTATATAGTATTGTGATATAACGTATAACGTTATATAGTATTATGATATAACGTATAACGTTATATGGTATTACGATATAACGTATAACGGTATGTGGTATTACATTATAAAGTATAATGTTATATGGTATTACGATAAAACGTATAACGATATGTGGTATTACTTTGTAATCAATGACGTTATATGGTATTACGATATAACGTATAACGATATTGGTATTACATTATAAATTATAACGTTAA
>NW_025218194.1:0-1093 GCF_014825855.1 Bombus pyrosoma | reverse complement strand
TATCGTAATACCATATATCGTTATACGTTATAACGCAACACTACATAACGTTATACGTTATATCATAATACTACATATCGTCATACGTTATATCGTAACACTACAAATCGTTGTACGTTATATCATATTACCTTATAAAGTTATACGTTATATCGTAATCGTATATAACGTTATACGTTGTAACGTACTACTACATAACCTTATACGTTATATCGTAATACAACATATCCTTATACGTTATATCGTAATACTACATAACGTCATACGTTACATCGTAATAGCATATATCGATATACGTTATATCGTAATGCCATATAACGTTATACGTTATATCGTAATGCTACATAGCGTTATACGTTATATCGTAATACTACATATCGTTATACGTTATATCATATTATCTTATAAGGTTTTACGTTATATCGCAATCCTACTTAACGTTATACGTTGTAACGTATTACTACATATCGTTATACGTTATATCGTAATGCTACATAACGTTATACGTTATATCGTAATGCTACATAACGTTATACGATATATCGTAATACAACATATCCTCATACGTTATATCGTAATACTACATATCGTCATACGTTATATCGTAATACCATATATCGTCATACGTTATATCGTAACACTACATATCGTTGTACGTTATATCGTAATACTACATAACGTTATACGTTATATCGTAATGCTACATAGCGTTATACGTTATATCGTAATACTACATATCGTTATACGTTATATCATATTACCTTATAAGGTTATACCTTATATCGTAATCGTATATAACGTTATACGTTGCAACGTAAAACTACAAAACGTTATACGTTATATCGTAATACAACATATCCTTATACGATATATCGTAATACTACATATCGTCAGACGTTATATCGTAATACCATATATCGTTATACGTTATATCGTAATGCCGTATAACGTTATACGTTATATCGTAATACTACATAACGTTATACGTTATATCGTAATGCTACATAGCGTTATACGTTATATCGTAATGCTACATATCGTTGTACGTTATATCGTAATACTACATAACGTCATACGTTATATCGTAATGCTA
>NW_025218193.1:0-1093 GCF_014825855.1 Bombus pyrosoma | reverse complement strand
TAGTATAACGATATAACGTTTAACGTTATGTAGTATTACGATATAACGTATAACGTTATGTAGCATTAGGTTATAACGTATAACGTTATGTACTATTGTGTTATAACGTATAACGTTGTGTAGTATAACGATATAACGTATAACGTTATGTAACATTAGGTTATAATGTATAACGTTATGTACTATTGTGTTATAACCTGTAACGTTATGTAGTATTACGATAAGACGTATAACCTTATGTAGCATTACTTTATAACGTAAAACGTTATGTACTATTATGTTATAACGTATAACGTTATGTACTATTACGTTATAGCGTATAACGTTATGTAGCATTAGGTTATAACATATAACGTTATGTACTGTTGTGTTATAACTTATAACGTTATGCACTATTATGTTATAACGTATAACGTTATGTAGTATAACGCTAAAACGTAAAACGTTATATTGTATAACGATATAACGTATAACGTTATGTAGCATAACGATATAACGTACAACGTTATGTGGTATTACGATATAACGTATAACGTAATGTAGCATTATGAAATAACGTATAACGTTAGGTAGTATAACGATAAAACGTATAACGTTATATAGTATAACGATATAACGTATAACGTTATATAGTATAACGATATAACGTATAACGTTATGTAACATTAGGTTATAATGTATAACGTTATGTACTATTGTGTTATAACCTATAACGTTATGTAGTATTACGATAAGACGTATAACCTTATGTAGAATTACTTTATAACGTATAACGTTATGTACTATTATGTTATAACGTATAACGTTATGTACTATTACGTTATAGCGTATATCGTTATGTCGTATAACGATAAAACGTATAACGCTATGTAGTATAACGATATAACGTTAACATTATGTAGTATTACGATATAACGTATAACGTTATATAGTATAACGATATAACGTACAACGTTATGTAGTATTACGATATAACGTATAACGTAATGTAGCATTATGTTATAACGTATAACGTTATGTACTATTGTGTTATAACGTATAACGTTATGTAGTATTACGATATAACGTATAACGTTATGTAGCACTAGGTTAT
>NW_025218192.1:0-2300 GCF_014825855.1 Bombus pyrosoma | reverse complement strand
CGCTATATCGTAATACTATAGAACGTTATACGTCATAACGTAGTACTATACAACGTTATATGTTATATCGTAATACCGCATAACGTTATACGCTATATCGTAGTAACATATAACGTTATACGTTTTATCGTAATACCATATAATGTTATACACTATATCGTAATACTATACAACGTTATACGTCATAACGTATTACTATATAACGTTATACGTTATATCATCATACTACAGAACGTTATACGTCATAACGTAGTAACATATAACGTTATATGTTATATCGTAATACTACACAAGGTTATACGTCTTAACGTATTAATATATAACGTTATACGTTATGTCATCATACTGCAGAACGTTATACGTCATGGCATAGTATATATCACGTTATAAGTTATAACGTATTACTATATAACTTTATACGTGATATCGTAATACTATATAAGGTTATACGTTATAACGTCAATCCATGTAACGTTATACGTTATATCATAATACTACACAACGTTATGCGTCATAACGTAATACTATACAACGTCATATGTCATAACGTAGTACTATATAACGTTATATGTTATATCGTGATAGCATATAACGTTATACGATATATCATACTACTGCACAACGTTGTACGTCATAACGTAATACTATACAACGTTATACGTCACAACGTATTAGTATATAACGTTATACGTTATATCATCGTACTACAGAACGTTATACGTCATAACGTAGTACTATATAACGTTATATGTTATATCGTAATACCATATAACGTTATACGCTATATCGTAATACTATACAACGTTATACGTCAAAACGTAGTACTATATAACGTTATATGTTATATCGTAATACCGCATAACGTTATACGCTATATCGGAGTAACATATAACGTTATACGTTTTATCGTAATACCATATAATGTTATACACTATATCGTAATACTATACAACGTTATACGTCATAACGTATTACTATATAACGTTATACGTTATATCATCATACTACAGAATGTTATACGTCATAACGTAGTACTATATAACGTTATATGTTATATCGTAATGCCATATAACGTTATACGCTATATCGTAATACTATAGAACGTTATACGTCATAACGTAGTAATATACAACGTTATATGTTATATCGTAATACCGCATAACGTTATACGCTATATCGTAGTAACATATAACGTTATACGTTTTATCGTAATACCATATAATGTTATACACTATATCGTAATACTATACAACGTTATACGTCATAACGTATTACTATATAACGTTATACGTTATATCATCATACTACAGAACGTTATACGTCATAACGTAGAAACATATAACGTTATATGTTATATCGTAATACTACACAAGGTTATACGTCTTAACGTATTAATATATAACGTTATACGTTATGTCATCATACTGCAGAACGTTATACGTCATAGCATAGTATATATCACGTTATAAGTTATAACGTATTACTATATAACGTTATACGTGATATCGTAATACTATATAAGGTTATACGTTATAACGTCAATCCATGTAACGTTATACGTTATATCATAATACTACACAACGTTATGCGTCATAACGTAATACTATACAACGTCATATGTCATAACGTAGTACTATATAACGTTCTATGTTATATCGTGATAGCATATAACGTTATACGATATATCATAATACTGCACAACGTTATACGTCATAACGTAATACTATACAACGTTATACGTCACAACGTATTAGTATATAACGTTATACGTTATATCATCATACTACAGAACGTTATACGTCATAACGTAGTACTATATAACGTTATATGTTATATCGTAATACCGTATAACGTTATACGCTATATCGTAATACTATACAACGTTATACGTCAAAACGTAGTACTATATAACGTTATATGTTATATCGTAATACCGTATAACGTTATACGCTATATCGCAATACCGTATAACGTTATACGCTATATCGTAGTAACATTTAACGTTATATGTTATATCGTAATACTATACAACGTTATACGTCATAACGTTGCACTATATAACGTTATATGTTATATCGTAATACCGTATAACGTTATACACTATATCGTAATAGCATATAACGTTATACGTTATATCATCATACTACAGACTGTTATACGTAATAACATAGTATATATAACGTTATAAGTCATAACGTATTACTATATAACGTTATACGTTATATCGTAATACTATATAAGGTTATACGTTATAACGTCATTCCATGTAACGTTATACGTTATATCATAATACTACACAA
>NW_025218191.1:0-1093 GCF_014825855.1 Bombus pyrosoma | reverse complement strand
ATACGTTATATCATCATACCACAGAACGTTATACGTCATTACGTATTGCTATATAACGTTGTACGTTATATCGTAATACTGTATAAGGTTATACGTTATAACGTCATACCATGTAACGTTATACGTTATATCATAATACTACACATCGTTATATGTCATAACGTAATACTCTTCAACGTTATACGTCATAACGTAGTACTATATAACGTTATATGTTATATCGTAATACCGTATAACGTTATACGCTATATCGTAATAACGTATAACGTTATATTTTAAATCGTAATACCATATAACTTTATACGCTATATCGTAGTCCTATACAACGTTATACGTCATAACGTAGTGCTGTATAACGTTATATGTTATATCGTAATACCGTACAACGTTATACGCTATATCGTAATAGCATATAACTTTATACGTTATATCATAATACTGCACAACGTTATACGTCATAACGTAATACTATACAACGTTATACGTCATAACGTAGTACTATACAACGTTATATGTTATATCGTAATACCGTATAACGTTATATGCTATATCGTAGTAACATGTAACGTTATACGTTCTATCGAAATTCTGCACAACGTTATACGTCATAACGTAATACTATACAACGTCATAAGTCAAAACGTATTACTATATAACGTTATACGTTACGTCATCATACTACACATCGCTATACGTCACAACGTAATACTATTCAACGTTATACGTCATAACGTAGTACTATACAACGTTATATGTTATATCGTAATACCGTATAACGTTAAACGCTATATCGTAGTAACATATAACGTTATATGTTATATCGTAATACCATATAACGTTATACGCTATATCGTAATACTATACTACGTTATACGTCATAACATAGTACTATATAACGTTATATGTTATATCGTAATACCGTATAACGTCATACGCTATATCGTAATAGCATATGACGTTACACGTTATATCATAATACTGCACAACGTTATACGTCATAACGTTATACTATACAACGTTATACGTCATAACGTATTACTATATAACGTTATATGTTATATCGTAATACCGTATAACGTTATACGCTATATCG
>NW_025218190.1:0-1093 GCF_014825855.1 Bombus pyrosoma | reverse complement strand
GTTACGATATACCGTATAACGTTATGTAGCATTACGTTATAACCTATAACGGTATGTAGTGTTACGTTATAACGTATAACGATATATGGTAATACGTTACAACGTATAACGTTATGTGGTATTAAGATATAACGTTTATCGATATGTAGCATTACGATATAACGTATAACGTTATATGGTAGTACGTTATGACGTATAAGGTTATGTAGTGTTACGGTATAACGTATAACGTTTTGTAGCATTACGATATAACGTATAACGTTATGTAGTGTTACGGTATAACGTATAACGTTACGTAGCATTACGTTATAACGTATAACGTTATGTAGTGTTACGCTATAACGTATAACGGTATATGGTTATACGTTATAACGTATAACGTTATGTAGTATTAAGATATAACGTTTATCGATATGTAGCATTACGATATAACGTATAACGTTATGTAGTATTACGGTATAACGTATAAAGTTACGTAGCATTACCATATAACGTATAACGATATGTAGTATTACGGTATAACGTATAACGTTACGTAGCATTACGTTATAACGTATAACGTTATGTAGTGCTACGCTATAACGTATAACGCTATATGGTAACACGTTATAACGTATAACGTTATGTAGTATTACGATATAACGTATAACGTTATGTAGTATTACGGTATGACGTATAACGTTATGTAGCATTACGATGTAACGTATAACGTTATGTAGTATTACGGTATGACGTATAACGTTATGTAGCATTACATTATAACGTATAACGTTATGAAGTGTTACGCTATAACGTATAACGGTATATGGTAATACGTTATAACGTATAACGTTATGTAGTATTACGATGAAACGTATAACGTTATGTAGCATTACGATATAACGTATAACGTTATATGGTAATACGTTATGACGTATAACGATATATGGTAATACGTTCCAACGTATAACGTTATGTGGTATTAAGATATAACGTTTATCGATATGTAGCATTACGATATATCGTATAACGTTATATGGTAATACGTTATGACGTATAAGGTTATGTAGTGTTACGGTATAACGTATAACGTTATGTAGCATTACGTTATAAC
>NW_025218189.1:0-1093 GCF_014825855.1 Bombus pyrosoma | reverse complement strand
TACATAACGTTATCCGTTATAACGTAAAGCTACATAACGTTATACGTTATAACGTAATGCTACATAACGTTATACGATATAACGTAATACTAGATAACGTTATACGTTATATCGTAATGCTACATAACGTTATACGTTATATCGTAATGCTACATAACGTTATACGCTATATCGTAATACTACATAACGTTATACGTTAGAACGCAATGCTACGTTACGTTATACGTTATAATGTAATACTACACAACGTTATACATTATAACGTAATGCTACATAACGTTATACGTTAGAAGGTAATGCTACATAACGTTATCCGTTATAACGTAATACTACATAACGTTATACGTTATAACGTAAAGCTACATAACGTTATACGTTATAACGTAATGCTACATAACGTTATACGTTATAACGTAATGCTACATAACGTTATACGATATAACGTAATGCTACATAACGTTATACGATATAACGTAATTCCATATAACGTTATACGATATAACGTAATACTACATAACGTTATACGTTATACCGTAATGCTACATAACTTTATTCGTTATATCGTAAAGCTACATAACGTTATACGTTATATCGTAATGCTACATAACGTTATACGCTATATCGTAATACTACATAACGTTATACGTTATAACGTTATACTACATAAGGTTATACGTTATAACGTAATGCTACATAACGTTATACGTTATAACGTAATGCTACATAACGTTATACGTTATAGCGTTGTACTACATAACGTTATACGTTATAACATAATGCTACATAACATTATACGTTATATCGTAAAGCTACATATCGTTATACGCTACATCGTAATACTACATAACGTTATACGTTATAACGTTATACTACATAAGGTTATACGTTATAACTTAATGCTACATAACGTTATACGTTATAACGTAATGCTACATAACGTTATACATTATATCGGAATGCTACATAACGTTATACGTTATAACGTAAAGCTATATAACGTTATACGTTATAACGTAATGCTACATAACGTTATACGTTATAACGTAATTCCATATAACGTTATACGATATAACGTAATACTACATAACGTTAT
>NW_025218188.1:0-1093 GCF_014825855.1 Bombus pyrosoma | reverse complement strand
GCTACACAACGTTATGCGTTGTACCGTTATGCTACATAACGTTATACGTTATAATATAATACTATATAACGTTATACGTTATAACGTAATGCTATATAACGTTATACGATATAACGTAATACTATATAACGTTATACGTTATACCGTAATGCTACATAACGTTAAACGTTATAACGTGATACTATATAACGTTATACGTCGCAACGCAATGCTATATAACGTTATACGTCGCAACGCAATGCTATATAACGTTATACGTTATAACGTAATACTACATAACGTTATACGTTATAACGTAATACTATATAACGTTATACGTTATACCGTAATGCTACATAACGTAATACGTTATAACGTAATACTACATAACGTAATACGTTATACCGTAATGCTACATAGCGCTATTCGTTATTCCGTAATACTACATAACGTTATACGTTATAACGTAATACTATATAACGTTATACGTTATAACGTAATGCTATATAACGTTATACGTCACAACGCAATGCTATATAACGTTATACGTTATACCGTAATGCTACATAACGTTATACGTTATAACGTAATACTATATAACGTTATACGTTATACCGTAATGCTATATAACGTTATACGTTATAACGTAATACTATATAACGTTATACGTTATACCGTAATGCTATATAACGTTATACGTTTTACCGTAATGCTACATAACGTTATACGTTATATTGTAATGGTACATAACGTTATACGTTATAACGTAATACTATATAACGTTATACGTTATACCGTAATGCTATATAACGTTATACGTTATACCGTAATGCTACATAACGTTATACGTTATATTGTAATGGTACATAACGTTATACGTTATAACGTAATATTACATAACGTTATTCGTTATACCGTAATACTATATAACGTTATACGTTATACCGTAATGCTACATAACGCTATACGTTATAACGTGATACTACATAACGTAATACGTTATACCGTAATGCTACATAGCGCTATTCGTTATACCGTAATTCTACATAACGTTATACGTTATAACGTAATACTATATAACGTGATACGTTATAACGTAATGCTATATAACGTT
>NW_025218187.1:0-1094 GCF_014825855.1 Bombus pyrosoma | reverse complement strand
ACGTATAACATTATATGGTATTACGATATAACGTACAACGGTATGTAGTATTACGATATAACGTATAACGCAATATGGTATTACGATATAACGTATAACGATACGTAGTATTACGATACAACGTATAACATTATGTAGCATTTCGATATAACGTATAACGTTATATTTTACTACGACATAACGTATAACGATATGTAGTACTACGTTATAACGTATAACGATATATGGTATTACGATATAACGTATAACGTTATATGGTATTACGATATAACGTACAACGATATGTTGTCTTACGATATAACGTATAACGTTATGTAGCATTACGATATAACGTATAACGTTATGTAGTACTACGTTATAACGTATAACGTTATATGGTATACGATATAGCGTATAACGATATGTAGTAATACGTTACAACGTATAACGTTATGTAGGATTACGATATATCGTGTAACCTTATAAGGTAATATGATATAACGTATAACGATATGTAGTATTACGATATAACGCATAACGTTATGTAGCATTACGATATAACGAATAACGTTATGTAGCATTACGATATAACGTATAACATTATGTAGGATTACGATATAACGTATAACCTTATAAGGTAATATGATATAACGTATAACGATATGCAGTATTACGATATAACCTATAACATTATGTAGCATTACGATATAACGTATAACGTTATGTAGTATTACGATATAACGAATAACGTTATGTAGCATAACGTTATAACGTATAACGTTACATAGTATTACGATATAACGTATAACATTATGTAGCATTACGATATAACGTATAACGTTATATGGTATTACGATATAACGTATTACGTTATATGGTACTACGATATAACGTATAACGATATGTAGTGTTACGTTATAACGTATAACGTTATGTAGCATTACGATATAACGTATAACGTTATGTAGCATTACGATATAACGTATAACATTATGTAGGATTACGATATAACGTATAACCTTATAAGGTAATATGATATAACGTATAACGATATGCAGTAATACGATATAACGTATAACGTTATGTAGCCTTACGATATAACGTATAACGTTATG
>NW_025218186.1:0-1094 GCF_014825855.1 Bombus pyrosoma | reverse complement strand
TCGTAATAGTATATAACGTTATGCGCTATAACGTAATGCTACATAGTGCTATACGTTATATCGTAATACTACATAACGTCATACGTTATAACGTAATGCTACATGGCGCTATATTACATATCGTAATACTATATATCGTTTTACGTTGTAACGTTATACTACATAACGTTATATGTTATATCGTAATGCTACATAACGTGATTCGTTATAACGTAATGCTACATAACGTTATTCTCTATAACGTAATGCTACATAACGTTATACGTTATAACGTAATGCTACATAGCGCTATACTATATATCGTAATACTATATAACGTTTTACGTTGTAACGTTATACTACATAACGTTATATGTTATAAGGTAATACTACATATCGTTATACGTTATAACATATCACGTTATAAGGTTATACGTTATATCGTAATACCACAAAACGTTATACGTTATAACGTAATACTATATAACGTTATAAGTTATATCGCTGTACTACATACCTTTATACGTTGTATCGTAATACCTTATAACGTTATACGTTACAATGTAATACTACATAACGTTATACGCTATAACGTAACACTACATAGCGCTATACGTTATATCGTAATACCATATAACGTTTTTCGTTGTAACGTTATACTACATAACGTTATGCGTTATATCGTATTACTATATAACGTTATACGTTATAACGTAATACTACATATCGTTATACGTTATAGCGTAGTACCTTATAACGTTCTACGTGATATCGTAATACTATTTATCGTTATACGTTATATCGTAATGCTACATAACGTGATTCGTTATAGCGTAATGCTACATAACGTTATACGTTATATCGTAATGCTACATAACGTTATACGGTATGTCGAAATACAACATATCCTTACACGTTATATCGTAATACTACATAACGTTATTCGTTGTAACGTAATACTACATAACGTTATACGGTATGTCGAAATACAACATATCCTTACACGTTATATCGTAATACTACATAACGTTATTCGTTGTAACGTAATACTACATAACGTTATACGCTATAACGTAATGCTACATAGCGCTATACGTTATATCGTAATCCTATAT
>NW_025218185.1:0-1094 GCF_014825855.1 Bombus pyrosoma | reverse complement strand
CGTATAACGTTATGTAGCATTATGATATAACGTATAACGTTATGTAGCAGTACGATATAACGTATAACGTTATGTACCATTACGGTATAACGTATAACGTTATGTAGTATTACGTTATAACGTATAACGTTATATAGCATTGCGTTATGACGTATAACCTTATATAGCATTACGTTTTAACGTATAACGTTTTGTAGCATTATTATATAAGGTATAACGTTATATAGCATTGCGTTATGATGTATAACGTTATATAGTGTTACGTTACAGCGTATAACGTTATGTAGTATTACTTTATAACGTATACCGTTATGTAGCATTATGATATAACGTATAATGTTATATAGCATTACGGTATAACGTATAACGTGATATAGTATTACGTTATAACGCATAACGTTATGTAGCATTACGGTATAACGTATAACGTTATGTAGCATTACAATATAACGTATAACGTTATGTAGTATTACGTTATAACGTATAACGTTATATAGCATTGCGTTATGACGTATAACCTTATATAGCATTACGTTTTAACGTATAACGTTATGTTGCACTATGATATAACGTATAACGTTATATAGCATAACGGTATAACGCATAACGTTATGTAGCATTACGTTATAACGTATAACGTTATGTATTATTGCGGTGTAACGTATAACGTTATATAGTGTTACGTTATAGCGTATAACGTTATGTAGTATTACGTTATAACGTTTAACGTTATATAGCATCGCGTTATGACGTATAACGTTATATAGCATTACGTTTTAACGTATAACGTTATGTAGCATTACAATATAACGTATAACGTTATGTAGTATTACGGTATAACGTATAACGTTATATAGCATTGCGCTATAACGTATAGCGTTATGTAGCATTACAGTATAACGTATAACGTTATGTAGCATTACGTTTTAACGTATAACGTTATGTAGCATTACGTTTTAACGTATAACGTTATATAGCATTACGTTATAACGTATGACGTTATATAGCATTACAATATAACGTATAACGTTATGTAGTATTACGGTATAACGTATAACGTTATATAGCATTGCGTTATAACGTATAGCGTTATG
>NW_025218184.1:0-1095 GCF_014825855.1 Bombus pyrosoma | reverse complement strand
TATATCCTAATACCACATAACGTTATACGCTATAACGTAATACCATATAACGTTATACGTAATATCATAATGCTACGGAACGTTATACGTATTACAATATAATGTTATACGTTACAACGTAGTACTATATATCGCTATACGTTACAACGTAATGCTATATAACGTTATACGTCTTAACGTAGTACTATATAACGTTATATGTTATACCCTAATACCATATAACGTTATACGCTATAACGTAATACCATATAACGTTATACGCTATAACGTAGTACCATACAAAGCTACACGTTATATCAAAATACTACACAACGTTTTACGTCATAACGTAGTACTATATATCGTTATACGTTACAACGTAATACTATAGAACGTTATACGTCATAACGTAGTACTATATAACGTTATAGGTTATATCCTAATACCACATAACGTTATAGGCTATAACGTAATACCATATAACGTTATACGTTGTATCATAATCCTACACAACGTTATACGTCACAACGTATTACTATACAATGTTATACCTTACAACGTAGTACTATATATCGCTATACGTTATAACGTAATACCATATAACGTTATACGTTACAACGTAATACTATACATCGTTATTCGTTACAACGTAATACTGTATAACGTTATACGTCATAACGTAGTACTATATAACGTTATAGGTTATATCCGAATACCACATAACGTTATAGGCTATAACGTAATACCAAATAACGTTATACGTTGTATCATAATCCTACACAACTTTATACGTCATAACGTATTACTATACAACGTTATACCTTACAACGTAGTACTATATATCGCTATACGTTACAACGTAATACCATATAACGTTATACGTTACAACGTAATACTATATATCGTTATTCGTTACAACGTAATACTATATAACGTTATACGTCATAACGTAGTACTATATAACGTTATACGTTATATCGTACTACTGCATAAGGTTATACGTTATAACGTAATGCCATGTAACGTTATACGTAATATCATAATGCTATCGAACGTTATACGTATTACTATATAACGTTATACGTTACAGCGTAGTACTATATATCGCTATGCGTT
>NW_025218183.1:0-1095 GCF_014825855.1 Bombus pyrosoma | reverse complement strand
ATATAACATATAACGTTATATAGTACAACGTTATGACGTATAACGTTGTATAGTATTACGTTATGACGTATAACGTTGTGCAGTATTATGATATAACGTATAACGTTATATGTTACTACAATATAGCGTATAACGTTATACGATATTACGATATAACATATAACGTTATATAATACTACGTTATGACGTATAACGTTCTGTAGTATGATGATATAACGTATAACGTTATATGCTATTACGATATAGCGTATATCGTTATACGGTATCACAATAAAACATATAACGTCATATAGTACTAGGTTACGACGTACAACGTTGTATAGTATTAGGTTATAGCCGATAACGTTATATGGTATTACGATATAACATCTAACGTTATATGTTACTACGATATAGCGTATAACGTTATACGGTATTACGATATAACATATAACGTTATATAGTAATACGTAATGACGTATAACGTTAAATAGTACTACGTTATGACGTATATAGTTACATAGTATTACGTTGTAACGTATAACGATATATAGAATTACGTTATAACGTATAACGACATACAGTACCACGTTATGACGTAATACGTTGTGTAGTATTTTGATATAACGTGTATCGTCGTATGGTATTACGTTATAGCGTTTAACGTTATATGGAATTACGATATAGCGTATAACGTTATGTGCTATTACGATATGACATATAACGTTATATAGTACTACGTTACGACGTATAACGTTATATAGTATTACGTTATGACTTATAACGTTATATAGTATTACGTTATGACATATAACGATGTGTTGTATTCTGAAATAACGTATAACGTTATATTGCATTACGTTATAACGTATAACCTTTTGCAGTACTACGATATAACGTATAACGTAATATAGTACTACGTTACGACGTATAACGTTGTATAGTATTACGTTATGACGTATATCGTTGTGCAGTATTATGATATAACGTATAACGTTATATGTTACTGCAATATAGCGTATAACGTTATACGGTATTACGATATAACATATAACGTTATATAGTACTACGTTATGACGTATAACGTTCTGTAGTATGATGATATAACGTATAACG
>NW_025218182.1:0-1095 GCF_014825855.1 Bombus pyrosoma | reverse complement strand
ACATAACGTTATACGTTATACCGTAATGCTACATAACGTTATACGTTATAACGTAATACTGCAAAACGTTATACGTTATATCGTAATGCTACATAACGTTATACGTTATAACGTAATACTATATAACGTTATACGTTATAACGTAATGCTATATAACGTTATACGTTATATAATAGTGCTACATAACGTTATACGCTATGCCGTAATTCTATATAACGTTATACGTTATAACGTAATACTATATAATGTCATACGTTATAACGTAATACTAGATAACGTAATACGTTATATCGTAATGCTACATAACGTTATACGTTATAACGTAATACTATATAACGATATACTTTATAACGTAATGCTATATAACGTTATACGTTATATAATAGTGCTACATAACGTTATACGCTATACCGTAATTCTATATAACGTTATACGTTATACCGTAATGCTACATAACGTTATACGTTATACCGTAATGTTACACAACCTTATACGTTATACCGTAGTGCTACATAACGTTATACGTTATAACGTGATACTACATAACGTTATACTTTATATCGTAATGCTACATAACCTTACACGTTATAACGTATTACTATATGACGTTATACGTTATAACGTAATGCTATATAATGTTATACGTTATGTAATAGTGCTACATAAAGTTATACGTTACACCGTAATGCTACAAAACTGTATACGTTATAATATAGTGCTATATAACGTCATACGTTATATCGTAATGCTACATAACGTTACACGTTATAACGTAATACTATATGACGTTATACGTTATAACGTAATGCTATATAACGTTATACGTTATATAATAGTGCTACATAAAGTTATACGTTACACCGTAATGCTACATAACGTTACACGTTATAATATACTGCTATATAACGTCATACGTTATATCGTAATGCTACATAACGTTACACGTTACAACGTAATACTATATGACGTTATACGTTATAACGTAATGCTATATAACGTTATACGTTATATAATAGTGCTACATAAAGTTATACGTTACACCGTAATGCTACATAACGTTATACGTTATACCGTAATGCTACATAACGTTATACG
>NW_025218181.1:0-2302 GCF_014825855.1 Bombus pyrosoma | reverse complement strand
TTACGATATAACGTATAACGTTATATTGTATTATGATATATAGTATAACGTTATATTGTATTACGATATAACGTATAACGTTATATAGTATTACGATATAACGTATAACGTTATATAGTATTACGATATAACGTATAACGTTATATAGTATTACGATATAACGTATAACGTTATATAGTATTACGATATAACGTATAACTTTATATAGTATTACGATATAACGTATAACGTTATATAGTATTACGATATAACGTATAACGATATATGGTGTTACGATATAACGTATAACGTTATATAGTATTATGATATATAGTATAACGTTATATAGTATTATGATATATAGTATAACGTTATATAGTATTACGTTTTAACGTATAACGTTATATTGTATTATGATATAACGTATAACGTTATATAGTATTACGATATAACGTATAACGATATATGGTGTTACGATATAACGTATAACGTTATATAGTATTATGATATATAGTATAACGTTATATAGTATTATGATATAACGTATAACGTGATATGGTATTACGATATAACGTATAACGTTATATAGTATTATGATATATAGGATAACGTTATATAGTATTACGATATAACGTATAACGTTATATAGTATTACGATATAACGTATAACGTTATATGGTGTTACGTTTTAACGTATAACGATATATTGTATTATGATATAACGTAAAACGATATATAGTTTAGCGATATAACGTATAACGTTATATAGTATTATGATATAACGTATAACGATATATAGTATTACGATATAACGTATAACGTTATATAGTATTACAATATAACGTATAACGTTATATAGTATTACGATATAACGTATAACGTTATATAGTATTACGATATAACGTATAACGATATATGGTGTTACGATATAACGTATAACGTTATATAGTATTATGATATATAGTATAACGTTATATAGTATTATGATATAACGTATAACGTTATATGGTATTAGGATATAACGTATAACGTTATATAGTATTATGATATAACGTATAACGATATATAGTATTACGATATAACGTATAACGTTATATAGTATTACGATATAACGTATAACGTTATATGGTGTTACGATATAACGTATAACGATATATAGTATTGCGATATAACGTATAACGATATATAGTATTATGATATAACGTATAACGTTATATTGTATTACGATATGACGTATAACAGTATATAGTATTATGATATAACGTATAACGTTATATTGTATTACGATATAACTTATAACGATATATAGTATAGCGATATAACGTATAACGTTATATAGTATTACGATATAACGTATAACGTTATATAGTATTATGATATATAGTATAACGTTATATAGTATTACGATATAACGTATAACGTTATATAGTATTACGATATAACGTATAACGATATATGGTGTTACGATATAACGTATAACGTTATATAGTATTACGATATAACGTATAACGATATATGGTGTTACGATATAACGTATAACGTTATATAGTATTACGATATAACGTATAACGTTATATGGTGTTACGATATAACGTATAACGATATGTGGAATTAGGATATAACGTATAACGATATGTGGTATTACGTTTTAACGTATAACGATATATTGTATTATGATATAACGTAAAACGATATATAGTATAGCGATATAACGTATAACGTTATATAGTGTTACGATATAACGTATAACGTTATATAGTATTATGATATATAGGATAACGTTATATAGTATTACGATATAACGTATAACGTTATATAGTATTACGATATAACGTATAACGTTATATGGTGTTACGATGTAACGTATAACGATATGTGGAATTACGATATAACGTATAACGATATGTGGTATTACGTTTTAACGTATAACGATATATTGTACTATGATATAACGTAAAACGATATATAGTATAGCGATATAACGTATAACGTTATATAGTATTACGATATAACGTATAACGTTATATTGTATTCCGATATAACGTATAACGCTACATTGTATTACTATATAACGTATAACGATATATAGTATTACGATATAACGTATAACGTTATATTGTATTACGATATAACGTATAACGTTATATAGTATTACGATATAACGTATAACGTTATATAGTATTACGATATAACGTATAACGATATATAGTATTACGATATAACGTATAACGTTATATGGTATTACGATATAACGTATAACGTTATATGGTATTACGATATAACGTATAACGTTATATAGTATTATGATATATAGTATAACGTT
>NW_025218180.1:0-4579 GCF_014825855.1 Bombus pyrosoma | reverse complement strand
AACGTATACCGTTATGCAGCATTACGTTATAACGTATAACGTTATGTAGTATTACGTTATAACGTATAACGTTATGCAGCTTTACGACATAACGTATAACGTTATGTAGCATTACGTTATAGCGTATAACGTTATGTAGTATAACGTTATAACGTATAACGTTATGTAGCATTACGTTATAACGTATAACGTTATGTAGCATTAGGTTATAACGTATAACGTTATGTAGCATTACGATAATTTACGATATTACGTATAACGTTATGTAGCTTTACGATATAACGTATAACGTTATGTATCATTACCTTATAACGTATAAGGTTCTGTAGCGTTACTATATAACGTATAACGTTATGTAGCATTACGCTGTAACGTGTAACGTTGTGTAGTACTACGTTATAACGTATAACGTTATATGGCAATACGTTATAACGCATAACCATATGTAGCATTACGTTATGACGTATAACGTTGTGTAGTATTACGTTATAACGTATATCGTTATATGGTAATACATTATAACGTATACCGTTACGTAGCTTTACGATATAACGTATGACGTTATGTAGTATTACGATATAGCGTATAACGTTATGTAGCATTACGATATAACGTATAACGTTATGTAGTATTGCGCTATAACGTATAACGTTATGTATCTTTTCGTTATAACGTATAACGTTATATGGTAATACTTTATAACGTATAACGTTATGTAGTATTACGATATATCGCATAACGTTATGTAGTATTGCGATATAACGTATAACGTTATGTAGTATTACGTTATATCGTATAACGTTATGTAGCATTACGTTATACCGTATATCGTTATGTAGCTTTCCGTTATAACGTATAACGTTATGTAGCATTAGGTTATAACGTATACCGTTATGTAGCATTACGTTATAACGTATAACGTTATGTAGTATTACGTTATAACGTATAACGTTATGCAGCTTTACGACATAACGTATAACGTTATGTAGCATTACGTTATAGCGTATAACGTTATGTAGTATAACGTTATAACGTAGAACGTTATGTAGCATTACGTTATAACGTATAACGTTATGTAGAATTACGTTAGAGCGTATAACGTTACGTAGCATTGCGTTCTAACGTATAAGGTTATGTAGCATTAGGTTATAACGTATAACGTTCTGTAGCATTACGTTATAACGTATAACGTTATGTAGAATTACGTTAGTGCGTATAACGTTATGTAGCATTACGATATAACGTATAACGTTATGTAGCATTACGATATAACGTATAACGTTATGTAGTATTACGATATATCGTTTAACGTTATGTAGTATTACGATATATCGCATAACGTTATGTAGTATTGCGATATAACGTATAACGTTATGTAGTATTACGTTGTATCGTATAACGTTGTGTAGTTTTACGTTATAACGTATAACGTTATATGGCAATACGTTATAATGTATAACCATATGTAGCATTACGTTATGACGTATAACGTTGTGTAGTATTACGTTGTAACGTATAACGTTATGTAGTATTACGTTATAGCGTATAACGTTATGCAGCTTTACGTTGTAACGTATAACGTTGTGTAGCATTACGTTATAACGTATAACGTTATGTAGTATTACGTTATAACGTATAACGTTATGTAGCATTACGTTATAGCGTATAACGTTATGAAGTATAACGTTATAACGCATAACGTTATGTAGAATTACGTTAGAGCGTATAACGTTATGTAGCATTACGATATAACGTATAACGTTATGTAGCCTTACGATATAATGTATAACGTTATGTAGCATTACGATATAACGTATCACGTTATGTAGTATTACGTTATATCGTTTAACGTTATATGGTAATACGTTATATCGTATAACGTTATGTATTATTACGATATTACGTATATCGTTATGTAGCTTTACGATATAACGTATAACGTTATGTAGCATTAGGTTATAACGTATAACGTTATGTGGCATTACGTTATAACGTATAACGTTATGTAGTATTACGTTATAATGTATAACGCTATGCAGCTTTACGACATAACGTATAACGTTATGTAGCATTACGTTATAACGTATAACGTTATGTAGTATTACGTTATAACGTATAACGTTATGCAGCTTTACGACATAACGTATAACGTTATGTAGCATTAGGATATTACGTATACTATTATGTAGCATTACGTTATAACGTATAACGTAATGTAGTATTACGTTATAACGTATAACGTTATATGGTAATACGCTATAACTTATAACGTTATGTAGCATTACGTTATAACGTATAACGTTATGTAGCTTTACGTTATAACGTATAACGTTATATGGTAATACGTTATAACGTATAACGTTATGTAGCATTACGTTATACCGTATATCGTTATGTAGCTTTCCGATATAACGTATAACGTTATGTAGCATTAGGATATTACGTATACTATTATGTAACATTACGTTATAACGTATAACGTTATGTAGTATTACGTTATAACGTATAACGCTATGCAGCTTTACGACATAACGTATAACGTTATGAAGCATTTCGTTATAGCGTATAACGTTATGTAGTATAACGTTATATAGCATTACGTTATAGCGTATAAAGTTATGTAGTATATCGTTATAACGTATAACGTTATGTAGCATAACGTTATTACGTATAACGTTATGTAGAATTACGTTAGAGCGTATATCGTTATGTAGCATTACGATATAACGTATAACGTTATGTAGCCTTACGATATAACGTATAACGTTATGTAGCATTACGATATAACGTATAACGTTATGTAGTATTACGTTATATCGTTTAACGTTATATGGTAATACGTTATAACGTATAACGTTATGTAGTATTACGATATTACGTATAACGTTATGTAGCTTTACGATATAACGTATAACGTTATGTAGCATTAGGTTATAACGTATAACGTTATGTAGCATTACGTTATAACGTATAACGTTATGTAGTATTACGTTATAATGTATAACGCTATGCAGCTTTACGACATAACGTATAACGTTATGTAGCATTACGTTGTAACGTATAACGTTGTGTAGTATTACGTTATAACGTATGACGTTATATGGCAATACGTTATAGCGCATAACCATATGTAGCATTACGTTATGTCGTATAACGTTGCGTAGTATTACGTCATAACGTATAACGTTATATGGTAATACATTATAACGTATACCGTTACGTAGCTTTACGATATAACGTATAACGTTATATTGTAATACATTATAACGTATACCGTTACGTAGCTTTACGATATAACGTATAACGTTATGTAGCATTACGTTGTAACGTATAACGTTGTGTAGCATTACGTTATAACGTATAACGTTATGTAGCATTACGTTGTAACGTATAACGTTGTGTAGCATTACGTTATAACGTATAACATTATGTAGTATTACGTTATAACGTATAAAGTTATGTAGCATTTCGTTATAGCGTATAACGTTATGTAGTATAACGTTATATAGCATTACGTTATAGCGTATAAAGTTATGTAGTATATCGTTATAACGTATAACGTTATGTAGCATAACGTTATTACGTATAACGTTATGTAGAATTACGTTAGAGCGTATATCGTTATGTAGCATTACGATATAACGTATAACGTTATGTAGGTTTACGATATAACGTATAACGTTATGTAGCATTACGATATAACGTAAAGCGTTATGTAGCTTTACGATATAACGTATAACGTTATGTAGCATTACGATATAACGTATAGCATTATGTAGCTTTACGATGTAACGTATAACGTTATGTATTATTACCTTATATCGTATAAGGTTCTGTAGCGTTACGATATAACGTATAACGTTCTGTAGCATTACGTTGTAACGTATAACGTTGTGTAGCATTACGTTATAACGTATAGCGTTATGTAGTATTACGCTATAACGTATAACGTTATGTAGTATTGCCATATAACGTATAACGTTATGTAGTATTACGTTATAACGTATAACGTTATGTATCATTACCTTATATCGTATAAGGTCCTGTAGCGTTACGATATAACGTATAACGTTATGTAGAATTACGTTAGAGCGTATAACTTTATGTAGCATTACGATATAACGTATAACGTTATGTAGCTTTACGATATAACGTATAACGTTATGTAGCATTACGATATAACGTATAGCGTTATGTAGCTTTACGATATAACGTATAACGTTATGTATCATTACCTTATATCGTATATGGTTCTGTAGCGTTACGATATAACGTATAACGTTATGTAGCATTACGTTGTAACGTATAACGTTGTGTAGCATTACGTTATAACGTATAACGTTATGTAGAATTACGTTATAACGTATAACGTTATGTAGCATTACGTTATAACGTATAACGTTATGTAGCATTACGTTATAACGTATAACGTTATGTAGAATTACGTTAGAGCGTATAACTTTATGTAGCATTACGATATAACGTATAACGTTATGTAGCTTTACGATATAACGTATAACGTTATGTAGCATTACGATATAACGTATAACGTTATGTAGCTTTACGATATAACGTATAA
>NW_025218179.1:0-1095 GCF_014825855.1 Bombus pyrosoma | reverse complement strand
ATTACGTTATAACGTATAACGTTATGTAGTATAACGGTATAACGTATAACGTTGTGTAGCAGTAGGTTATAACGTATAACGTTATGTACTATTGTGTTATAATGTATAACGTAATGTACTATTATGTTATAACGTATAACGTTATGTAGTACTACGATATAATGTATAACGTTATGTACTATTATGTTATAACGTATAATGTTATGTTCTATTACGTTATAGCGTATAATGTTACGTAGTATAACGATATAACGTATAACGTTATATAGTATAACGATGTTACGTATAACGTTATGTAGTATTACGATATAATGTATAACGTTATGTAGCATTAGGTTATAACGTATAAGGATATGTACTACTATGTTATAACGTATAACGTTATGTACTATTGCATTATAACATATAACGTTACGCAGTATAACGATAAAACGCATAACGTTATATAGTATAACGATATAAAGTATAACGTTATGTAGTATTACGATATAACGTATAACGTTATGTAGCATTAGGTTGTAACGTATAACGATATGTACTATTATGTTATAACGTATAACGTTATGTACTATTGCATTATAACATATAACGTTACGTAGTATAACGATAAAACGTATAACGTTATATAGTATAGCGATATAACGTATAACGTTATGTAGTATTACGATATAACGTATAACGTTATGTCGCATTATGTTATAACGTATAACGTTATATTGTAAGACTTTATAACGTTTAACGTTATGTAGTATAACGTTGTAACGTATGACATAATGTAGTATTACTGTATAACGTATGACGTTATGTGGCGTTACGATATTTCGTATAACGTTATGTAGTATTACGATATAACGTATAACGTTATGTAGCATTAGGTTATAACGTATAAGGTTATCTACTATTATGTTATAACGTATAACGTTAGGTAGTACTACGATATAATGTATAACGTTATGTACTATTATGTTATAACGTATAACGTTATGTAGTATCACGATATAACGTATAACGTTATGTAGCAGTAGGTTATAACGTATAACGTTATGTGCTATTGTGTTATAACGTATAACGTAATGTACTATTATGTTATAACGT
>NW_025218178.1:0-1095 GCF_014825855.1 Bombus pyrosoma | reverse complement strand
TATGTAGATATATGTTATAACGTAAAACGTTATGTAGCATTACGATACAACGTATAACGTTATGTAGTATTACGTTATAACATATAACGATATGTAGCATTACGTTATAACGTATAACGTTATATGGTATTACGCTATAACGTATAACGTTATATGGTATTACGTTATAACGTATAACGTTATATGGTATTAGGATGTAACGTATAACGTTATGTAGCATTACGTTATAACGTATAACGCTATGTAGATATATGTTATAACGTATAACGTTATGTAGCATTACGTTATAACGTATAACGTTATGTAGTATTACGTTATAACATATAACGTTATGTAGCGTTGCGTTATAACGTATAACGTTATGTAGATAAATGTTAGAACGTAAAACGTTATGTAGCATTACGATATAACGTATAACGTTATGTAGTATTACGTCATAACGTATAACGCTATGTAGATATATGTTATAACGTAAAACGTTATGTAGCATTACGATACAAAGTATAACGTTATGTAGTATTAATTTATAACATATAACGATATGTAGTATTACGTCATAACGTATAACGTTATATAGTATTACGTTAAAACGTATGACGTTATATGGTATTAGGATGTAACCTATAACGTTATGTAG
This sequence comes from Bombus pyrosoma, assembly GCF_014825855.1. Lineage (NCBI taxonomy): Eukaryota > Metazoa > Arthropoda > Insecta > Hymenoptera > Apidae > Bombus > Bombus pyrosoma. The sequence continues at coordinate 458 of NW_025218178.1, read as the reverse complement.
CATTACGATACAACGTATAACGTTATGTAGTATTACGTTATAACATATAACGATATGTAGTATTACGTTATAGCGTATAACGTTATATGGTATTACGTTATAACCTATAACGTTATGTAGATATATGTTATAACGTATGGCGTTATGTAGTATTACGATATAACATATAACGTTATGTAGCATTACGTTATAACGTATAACGTTGTGTAGATATATGTTATAACGTATAACGTTATGTAGCATTACGTTATAACGTATAACGTTATGTAGCATTACGTTATGACGTATAACGTTATATAGTATTACGTTACAACGTATAACGTTATATGGTATTAGGATGTAACGTATAACGTTATGTAGCATTACGTTATAACGTATAAAGCTATGTAGATATATGTTTTAACGTATAACATTATGTAGTATTACGTTACAACGTATAACGTTATATGGTATTATGA
>NW_025218177.1:0-1095 GCF_014825855.1 Bombus pyrosoma | reverse complement strand
TACGTTATGACGTGTAACGTTATGTAGTGTTTCGATGTAACGTATAACGTTATGTAGCATTACGATATAACGTATAACGTTATATAGCATTACGTTATAACGTATAACGTTATATGGTAATACGTTATGACGTATAACGTTATGTAGAATTACGGTATAACGTATAACGTTATGTAGCATTACCTTATAACGTATAACGCTATATGGTAATACGGTATGACATATATCGTTATGTAGTATTGAGATATAACGTTTAACGATATGTAGCATTACGATATAACGTATAACGTTATGTAGCATTACCTTATAACGTATAACGTTATATGGTAATACGTTATGACGTGTAACGTTGTGTAGTATTACGATGTAACGTATAACGTTATGTAGCATTACGATATAACGTATAACGTTATATAGCGTTACGTTATAACGTATAACGTTATATGGTAATACGTTATGACGTATAACGTTATGTAGCATTACGGTATAACGTATAACGTTATGTAGCATTACCTTATAACGTATAACGTAATGTACTATTACGTTATAACGTATAACGATATGTAGTATTACGATATAACGTATAACGTTATGCAGTATTACGTTATAACGTATAACGTTATATGGTAATACGTTATGACGTATAACGTTATGTAGAGTTACGGTATAACGTATAACGTTATGTAGCATTACCTTATAACGTATAACGTTATGTAGTATTACGTTATAACGTATAACGTTATATGGTAATACGTTATGACGTATAACGTTATGTAGTATTACGGTATAACGTATAACGTTATGTAGCATTACGATATAACGTATGACGTTATGTAGTATTACGATGTAACGTATAACGTTATGTAGCATTACGATATATCGCATAACGTTATATAGCATTACTATATAACGTATAACGTTATGTAGTGTTACGTTATAACGTATAACGTTATGTTGTACTACGATGTAACGTATAACGTTATGCAGTATTGCGTTATTACGTATAACGCTTTGTACCATTACGTTATAACGTATAACGTTATGTAGTATTACGATGTAACGTATAACGTTATGTAGCATTACGATATAACGTAT
>NW_025218176.1:0-1096 GCF_014825855.1 Bombus pyrosoma | reverse complement strand
CCATATAACGATATACGTTATAACGTATTACCATATAACGATATACGTTTTAACGTATTACCATATAACGATATGCGTTATAACGTAGTAATGCATAAGTTTATATGGTATAATGTATTACCATATAACGATATACGTTAAAACGTAATAATACATAATGTTATATGTTATAACGTAATACTACATAACGTTATACATTGTAACGTAATACTACTGAACGTTATACGATGTAACGTAATTCTACATAACGTAATGCGTTATAACGTATTACTATATAACGATATGCGTTGTAACGTAATAATTCATAACGTTATACGTTATAACGTAATGCTACATGACGTTGCACGATGTAACGTAATACTACATAACTTTATACATTATAACGCAATACTACATAACGTTATACGTTATAACGTAATACTACTGAACGTTATACGATGTAACGTAATTCTACATAACGCTGTTCGTTATAACGTGTTACTATATAACGATATGCGTTATAACGTAATAATGCATAATGTTATACGTTATAACGTAATACTACATAACATTTCACGTTATAACGTATTTTTCATATGACGACATACGTTATAACGTATTATCATATAACAATCTACGTTAGAACGAATTACCATATATCGATGTACGCTATAACGTAATAATACATAACGTTATACGTTATAACGTAATACCACATAACGTTATACGCTGTAACGTAATACTACATAACGTTGTACGTTATATCATAATACTACATAACGCTGTACGTTATAACATAATACCACATAACGTTATGCGTTGTAACGTAATACTACATGACGTTATACGTTATAACGTAGTACTACATAACGTTTTACGATATAACGTATTACCAGATAACGTTATGCGTTGTAACGTAATACTACATAACGTTATACGTTATAATGTAATACCACATAACGTTATACGCTGTAACGTAATACTACATAACGTTGTACGTTATAACGTAATACCACATAACGTTATGCGTTGCAACGTAATACTACATGACGTTATACGTTATAACGTAATACCACATAACGTTCTGCGTTGTAAAGTAATACTACGTGACGTTATA
>NW_025218175.1:0-1096 GCF_014825855.1 Bombus pyrosoma | reverse complement strand
TATAACGTAATGTAGTATTAGGATATAACGTAAAACGCCATATAGCAATACGACATAACGTATAACGTTAGGAGGTGTTACGATATGACGCATAACGTTATGTGGTATTACGATATAACGTATAACGTTATGTGGTATTACGATATGACGTATAACATTATATAGTATTACGTGATAAGGTATAACGTTATGTGGTATTACGATATAACGTATAACGTTATGTGGTATTACGATATGACGTATAACATTATATAGTATTACGTGATAAGGTATAACGTTATGTGGTATTGCGATATAATGTATAACGATATGTGGAATTACGATCTAACGTATAACGTTATGTGGTAGTACGATATAACATATAACGTTATGAGGTGTTACGATATGACGTATAACGTTATGTGGTAATACAATATAACGTATAACGTTGTTTGGTATTACGATGTGACGTATAACATTATGTAGTATTATGTTATAAGGTATTGCGTAATGTAGTATTAGGATATAACGTATATCGACATAAAGCAATACGATATAACGTATAACGTTATGTGGTATTACGATATAACGTATAACGTTATGAGGTATTACGATATGACGAGTAACATTATATAGTATTACGTGATAAGGTATAACGTTATGTCGTATTGCGATATAATGTATAACGATATGTGGTATTACGATCTAACGTATAACGTTATGTGGTATTACGTTATAACGTATAGCGTTATGTGGTATTACGTGATAAGATATAACGTTATGTGGTATTACGTGATAAGGTATAACGTTATGTGGTATTGCGATATAAGGTATAACGATATGTGGTATTACGATCTAACGTATAAGGTTACGTGGCATTACGTTATAACGTATAACGTTATGTGGTATTACGATATCACGTATAACGTTATGTGGTACTACGATATACGGCATAACGTTGTTTGGTATTACGATATGACGTATAACATTATATAGTATTACGTTATAAGGTATAACGTAATGTAGTATTAGGATATAACGTATATCGTCATATAGCAATACGATATAACGTATAACGTTATGAGGTGTTACGATATGACGTATAACGTTATGTGGT
>NW_025218174.1:0-1096 GCF_014825855.1 Bombus pyrosoma | reverse complement strand
CGTAATGCTACATAACGTTATACGATACATCCTAATACCATATAACGTTATACATTATAACGTAATACCATATAACGTTATACGTTATAACGTAATACCATATAACGTTATACGTTATAACGTAATGCTACATATCGTTATATGTTATAACGTAACACTACATAACGTTATACGTTGTATCGTAATGCTACATAACGTTTTACGTTATAACATATATCTACATAACGTTATACGTTATAACGTAATGCTCCATAACGTTATACGTTATAACATATATCTACATAGCGTTATACGTTATAACGTAATGCTACATAACGTTATACGTTATAACATATATCTACATAGCGTTATACGTTATAACGTAATGCTACTTAACGTTATACGTTACATCCTAATACCATATAACGTTACACGTTATAACGTAATACCATATAACGTTATACGTTATAACGTAATGCTACATATCGTTATATGTTATGACGTAATACTAGATAACGTTATACGTTGTATCGTAATGCTACATAACGTTTCACGTTATAACATATATCTACATAAAGTTATACGTTATAACGTAATGTTACATGACGTTATACGTTATAACATATATCTACATAGCGTTATACGTTATAATGTAATGCTACATAACGTTATACGTTACATCCTAATACCATATAACGTTATACGTTATAACGTTATACGTTATAACGTAATACTACATAACATTATACGTTGTATCGTAATACTACATAACGTTATACGTTATAACGTAATGCTACATAACGTTATACGTTATAACACATATCTACATAGCGTTATACGTTATAACGTAATGCTACATAACGTTATACGATACATCCTAATACCATATAACGTTATACGTTATAACGTAATACCAATTAACGTTACACGTTATAACGTAATACCATATAACGTTATACGTTATAACGTAATGCTACATATCGTTATATGTTATAACGTAACACTACATAACGTTATACGTTGTATCGTAATGCTACATAACGTTTTACGTTATAACATATATCTACATAACGTTATACGTTATAACGTAATGCTACATAACGTTATATGTTATATC
>NW_025218173.1:0-1096 GCF_014825855.1 Bombus pyrosoma | reverse complement strand
TGTTATGTTGACAATTCAAAGCGCGTTATACCCCACATATACTGCCAATACACAGCACGACATTCGGTTTGCGCTACGTCAACTCTGGTATGGTTTAAGACCAGCGGATTACCAGTTTTCCATATATAAGCTTGAATATTCATCTGGACGTACCTAAGCTACATATTGGTGATATGTCGACAGCACAATGCGCATTATATGCCTCATATGCCGCCAAATACAGGGCACAACATTCGGTCTGTGCCATGACAAATTTGGTCTAGGTCAAAGCCAGAGGATTTGCAGTTTTGCATATTCATGCTACAATATTCAATTAATCATGTATCGCCTGCTATTGGAGATATGTTGGCATTTCGATGAGCGCGATACTTCAGAAATGCTGCCAAATACAGAGCACGACATCCGGTTTGCGCTACGTCAACTCTGGTCGAGGTTAAGACCAGCGTATTTGTAGCTTTGCATATTCAGACTTCAATATTCATTTGAACGTATCTCAGCTGATTCTGGTGATATGTCGATAATTCGATTCGCGTTATACACATAATGTGCTGCCAATACAGAGCACGGTATCCGGTTTGCGCTAAGTCAAGCCTGGTCTAGGTCAAATCCTGTGTATTTGCACTTTTGCATATTCAGACTACAATATTCAAATGAATGTTGTTCTGCTGCTATTGGTCATCCGTCGGCGACAGAATGCGCGTAATACTCCACATATGCTGGAAATATAGAGCACGACATCCGGTTTGAGCTATATCAACTCTGAGCAATGCCAAACCCAGCGGATTACTAGTTTTGCATATTAAACCTTTATTATTCATCTGGACGTACTTCCGCTACTATTGGTGTTATGTCGACAATTCAATGCGCATTATAGGCTACATTTGCCGGCAAATACAAAGCACGATATCCGGCTTGCGCTATGTCAACTCTGGCCTGGGTTAGGACCAGCGTACTTTCAGTTTTGCATATTAAAGCATGAATGTTCATCTGAACGTATCCCCGCGGATATTGGTTATATGCGGATAATTCGATGCGCTTTAGACTCCCCATATGATGCGAGATACGTGGGGCGACAGCCGGTTTGCACTCTGCCACA
>NW_025218172.1:0-1096 GCF_014825855.1 Bombus pyrosoma | reverse complement strand
GTTATGTGGTATTAGAATGTAACTTATAACGTTATGTAGATATATGTTATAACGTATAACGTTATGTAGCATTACGATACAACGTATAATGTTATGTAATATTTCGTTATAACATATAACGATATGTAGTATTACGATATAACGTATAACGTTATGTAGTATTACGTTATAACGTATAACGTTATATAGTATTACGTTATAACGTATAACGTTATATGGTACTAGGATGTAACGTATAACGTTATGTAGCATTACGTTATAACGTATAACGCTATGTAGATATATGTTATAACGTATAACGTTATGTAGCATTACGATATAACATATAACGTTATGTAGCATTACGTTATAACGTATAACGTTATGTAGATATATGTTATAACGTAAAACGTTATGTAGCATTACGATACAACGTATAACGTTATGTAGTATTATGTTATAACATGTAACGATATGTAGAATTACGATATAACGTATAACGTTATGTAGCATTACGTTATAACGCATAATGTTATATGGTATTAGGATGTAACGTATAACGTTATGTAGCATTACGATATAACGTATAACGTTATGTAGCATTACGTTATAACGTGTAACGTTATATGGTATTACGTTATAACGTATAACGTTATATGGTATTAGGATGTAACGTATAGCGTTATGTAGCATTACGTTATGACTTATAACGCTATGTAGATATATGTTATAACGTATAACGTTATGTAGCATTACGTTATGACGTATAACGCTATGTAGATATATGTTATAACGTATAACGTTATGTAGCATTACGTTATAACGTATAATGTTATGCAGTACTACGTTATAACATATAACGATATGTAGTATTACGATACAACGTATAACGTTATGTAGATATATGTTATAACGTATAACGTTATGTAGCATTACGTTATAACGTATAACGTTATATAGTGTTACGTTATAACGTATAACGTTATATGGTATTAGGATGTAACGTATAACGTTATGTAGATATATGTTATAACGTATAACGTTAAGTAGCATTACGATACAACGTATAATGTTATGTAGTATTACGTTATAACATATAACGATATGTAGTATTACG
>NW_025218171.1:0-1096 GCF_014825855.1 Bombus pyrosoma | reverse complement strand
AACGTAAATCTACATAACGTTATACGTTATAACGTAATGCTACATAACGTTATACGTTATGTCGTAATGCTGCATAACGTTATACGTTATAACGTAAAACTACACAACGTTATACGTTACAACGTAATACTACATAACGATATTCGTTATATCGCAATACTACATAACGTTATGCGATATATCGTAATACTACATAACGATAAACGATATATCGTAATAGTACATAACGTTATACGTTATATCGTAAAGCTACATAACGTTATACGTAATATCGTAATACTACATAACGTTATACGTTATAACGTATTACCATATAACGTTATACGTTATAACGTAAAGCAACATAACGATATACGGTATAACGTAATGCTACATAACGTTATACGTTATAACGTATTTCCATATGACGTTATACGTTATAACGTAAAGATACATAACGTTATACGTAATATCGTAACACTACATAACGTTATACGCTATAACGTTTTACCATATAACGTTATACGATATAACGTAATACTACATAACGTTATACGTTATATCGTAATGCTACATAACGTTATACGCTCTAACGTAAATGTACATAACTTTATACGTTATAACGTAATGCTACATAACGTTATACGTTATGTCGTAATGCTGCATAACGTTATACGTTATAACGTAATACTACATAACGTTATACGTTATATCGTAATACTACATAACGTTATACGTTATAACGTTTCAAAATATAACGTTATACGTTACAACGAAATACTACATAGCGTTATACGTTATAACGTTATACTACATAAGGTTATACGATATATCGCAATACTACATAACGTTATACGTTATATCGTAAAGCTACATAACGTTATACGTAATATCGTAATACTACATAACGTTATACGTTATAACGTATTAACATATAACGTTATACGATATAAGGTAATACGACATAACGTTATACGTTATATCGTAATGCTACATAACGTTATACGTTATATCGTAAAGCTACATAACGTTATACGTAATATCGTAATTCTACATAACGTTATACGTTATAACGTAATACTACATATCGTTATACGTTATATCGTAATACTACATA
>NW_025218170.1:0-1096 GCF_014825855.1 Bombus pyrosoma | reverse complement strand
AACGCTATACGTCATATCGCAATACTACATAATGTTATACGCTATAACGTAATACTATATAACGTTATACGCTATAACGTAATACTATACAAGCCTAAACGATATATCGTGATACCACATAACGTTATACCTTATAACGTAATACTATAAAACGTTATACGTTATAACGTAGTACCACATAACGTTATACGTCATATCGCTGTACTACATAACGTTATACATTATATCGCAATACCACATAACGTTATACCTTATATCGTAATACCACATAACGTTATACGTTATATCGTATTGCTATATGACGTTATACGTTATATCCTAATACCAAATTACGTTATACGTCATATCGTAATCCGACATAACGTTATACGTTCTGTCGTAATACCACATAACGTTATACGTTATATCGTATTGCTGTATGACGATATACGTTATATCCTAATACTACATTACGTTATACGTCATATCGTAATCCCGCATAACGTTATACCTTATATCGTAATACCACACAACGTTATACGTTATATCGTAACACTATATAACGTTATACCTTATATCGTAATACCACATAACGTTATACGTTATAACGCAATATGACATAACGTTATACGTTAGATCGCAATACCACATAACGTTTAACGTTATATCGTATTGCTATATGACGACATACGTCATATCCTAATACTACATTACGAAATACGTCATATCGCAGTACTACATAACTTTATACGTTATAACGTAGTACCACATAACGTTATACGTCATATCGCAGTACTACATAACGTTATACATTATATCGTAATACCACATAACATTATACGTTATATCGTATTGCTATATGACGTTATACGTCATATCGTAATCCCACATAACGTTATACCTTAAAACGTAATGCTATATAATGTTATACGTCATATCGTAATATCACATAACGTTATACGTTATATCGTATTGCTATATGGCGTTATACGTTATATCCTAATACTACATTACGTTATACGTCATATCGTAATCCCACATAACGTTATACCTTATATCGTAATACCACACAACGTTATACATTATATCGTAATACCACATAACGTTATACGTTATG
>NW_025218169.1:0-2302 GCF_014825855.1 Bombus pyrosoma | reverse complement strand
CGTAATGCTACATAACGTTATACGTTATATCGTAATGCTACATAACGTTATACGTTACATCCTAATAACATATAACATTATACCTTATAACGTAATGCTACATAACGTTATACGTTATATCGCAATACTACATATCGTTATATGTTGTAACGTAATACTACATAACGTTATACGTTGTATCGTAATGCTACATAACGTTCTACGTTATAACATATATCTACATAACGTTATACGTTATAACGTAATGCTACATAACGTTATACGTTATATCGTAATGCTTCATAACGTTATACGTTATAACATATATCTACATAGCGTTATACGTTTTAACGTAATGCTACATAACATTATACGTTACATCCTAATACCATATAACGTTATACGTTGTAGCGTAATACTATATAACGTTATACGTTATAACGTAATACTGTATAACGTTATACGTTATAACGTAATGCTACATAACATTATACGTTACATCCTAATACCATATAACGTTATACGTTGTAGCGTAATACTATATAACGTTATACGTTATAACGTAATACTATATAACGTTATACGTTATAACGTATTGCTACATAACGTTATACGTTATAACATATATCTACATAGCGTTATACGTTATAACGCAATGCTACATAACGTTATACGTTATAACGTAATACTACATAACGTTATACGTTATAACGTAATGCTACATAACGTTATACGTTATAACATATATCTACATAGCGTTATACGTTATAACGTAATGCTACATAACGTTATACGTTACATCCTAATACCATATAACGTTATACGTTGTAACGTAATACTATATAACGTTATACGTTATATCGTAATACTACATACCGTTATATGTTATAACGTAATACTACATAACATTATACGTTGTATCGTAATGCTACATAACGTTATACGTTATAACAAATATCTACATAACGTTATACGTTACATCCTAATACCATATAACGTTATTCGTTATAACGTAATACTATATAACGTTATGCGTTATAACGTAATGCTACATAACGTTATACGTTACATCCTAATACCATATATTGTTATACGTTATAACGTAATACTATATAACGTTATACGTTATAACGTAATGCTACATAACGTTATACGGTATATCGTAATACTACATATCGTTATATGTTATAATGTAATACTACATAACGTTATACGTTGTATCGTAATACTACATATCGTTATATGTTATAACGTAATGCTACATAACGTTATTCGTTATAACGTAATGCTACATAACGTTATTCGTTATATCGCAATGCTACATAACGTTATACGTTACATCATAATACCATATAACGTTATACGTTATAACGTAATGCTACATAACGTTATACGTTACATCCTAATACCGTATAACGTTATACGTTATAACGTAATACCATATAACGTTATACGTTATAACGTAATGCTACATAACGTTATACGTTATATCGCAATGCTACATAACGTTATAGGTTACATCCTAATGCCATATAACGTTATACGTTGTAACGTAATACTATATAACGTTATACGTTATAACGTAATACTACATATCGTTATATGTTATAACGTAATACTATATAACGTTATACGTTGTATCGTAATGCTACATAATGTTTTACGTTATAACATATATCTACATAGCGTTATACGTTATAACGTAATACTACATAACATTATACGTTGTATCGTAATGCTACATAACGTTATACGTTATAACATATATCTACATAACGTTATACGTTACATCCTATTACCATATAACGTTATACGTTATAACGTAATACTATATAACGTTATACGTTATAACGTAATGCTACATAACGTTTTACGTTATAACATGTATCTACATAACGTTATACGTTATAACGTAATGCTACATAACGTTATACGATATATCGTAATGCTTCATAACGTTATACGTTATAACATATATCTACATAGAGTTATACGTTATAACGTAGTGCTACATAACGTTATACGTTACGTCCTAATACCATATAACGTTATACGTTGTAACGAAATACTACATAACGTTATACGTCATAACGTAATGCTACATAACGTTATACGTTATAACACATATCTGCATAGCGTTATACGTTATAACGTAATGCTACATAACGTTATACGTTACATCCTAATACCATATAACGTTATACGTTTTAACGTAATACTATATAACGTTATACGTTATAACGTAATGCTACATAACGTTATACGTTATATCGTAATACTACATATCATTATATGTTATAACGTAATGCTACATAACGTTACA
>NW_025218168.1:0-1096 GCF_014825855.1 Bombus pyrosoma | reverse complement strand
TATCGTAGTAACATATAACGTTATATGTTATATCGTAATACCATATAACGTTATGCGTTATATCATAATACTACAGAACGTTATACGTCATAACGTAGTACTATATAACGTTATATGTTATATCGTAATACCGTATAACGTTATACGATATATCGTAATAGCATATAACGTTATATGTTATATCGTAATACCATATAATGTTATACACTATATCGTAACACTATACAACGTTATACGTCATAACGTATTACTATATAACGTTATACGTTATATCATCATACTACAGAACGTTATACGTCATAACGTAGTAACATATAAAGTTATATGTTATATCGTAATACCATATAACGTTTTACGCTATATCGTAATACTATAGAACGTTATACGTCATAACGTAGTACTATACAACGTTATATGTTATATCGTAATACCATATAACGTTATACGCTATATCGTAATACTATAGAACGTTATACGTCATGACGTAGTACTATATAACGTTATATGTTATATCGTAATACCGTATAACGTTATACGATATATCGTAATAGCATATAACGTTATATGTTATATCGTAATACCATATAATGTTATACACTACATCGTAATACTATACAACGTTATACGTCATAACGTATTACTATATAACGTTATACGTTATATCATCATACTACAGAACGTTATACGTCATTACGTAGTAACATATAAAGTTATATGTTATATCGTAATACTACACAACGTTATACGTCATAACGTAATGCTATACAACGTTATACGTCATAACGTATTACTATATAACGTTATATGTTATATCATCATACTACAGAACGTTATACGCTATATAGTAGTAACATATAACGTTATACGTTATATCGTAATACCATATAATGTTATAAACTATATCGTAATACTATACAACGTTATACGTCATAACGTATTACTATATAACGTTATACGTTATATCATCATACTACAGAACGTTAAACGTCATAACGTAGTAACATATAACGTTATATGTTATATCGTAATACTACACAACGTTATACGTCTTAACGTATTACTATATAACGTTATACGTTATATCATCATACTACAG
>NW_025218167.1:0-1096 GCF_014825855.1 Bombus pyrosoma | reverse complement strand
TTATACGTTATAACGTAATAGTATATAACGTTATCCGTTATAACGTAATGCTACATTACGTTATATGTTATATCGTAATACTACATAACGTTGTACGTTATAACGTATCACTATATAACGTTATACGTTATAACGTAATGCTACATAACGTTATACGTTATACCGTAACAGTATATAACGTTATACGTTGTAACGTAATGCTACATATCGTTATCCGTTATAACGTAATGCTACATTACGTTATATGTTATATCGTAATACTACATAACGTTATACGTTATAACGTATCACTATATAACGTTATACGTTATATCGTAACAGTATATAACGTTATACGTTATAACGTAATGCTACATAACGTTATACGTTATAACGTAATACCACATCACGTTATACGTTATAGGGTAATGCTACATAACGTTATATGTTATATCGTAAAACAACATAACGTTATACCTTATAACGTAATACTATATAACGTTATAAGTTATAACGTAATGCTGCATAACGTTATACGTTATATCGTAATACTACATAACGTTATACGTTATAACGTAATGCTACATATCGTTATACGTTATAACGTAATGCTACATAACGTTATACGTTATAACGTATCACTATATAACGTTATACGTTATAACGTAATGCTACATATCGTTATACCTTATAACGTAATACTATATAACGTTATACGTTATAACGTATCACTATATAACGTTATACGTTATAACGTAATGCTACATATCGTTATACGTTATAACGTAATACCACATCACGTTATACGTTATAGGGTAATACTACATAACGTTATATGTTATATCGTAAAAAAACATAACGTTATACCTTATAACGTAATACTATATAACGTTATAAGTTATAACGTAATGCTACATAACGTTATACGTTATATCGTAATACTACATAACGTTATACGTTATAACGTATCACTATATAACGTTATACGTTATATCGTAACAGTATATAACGTTATACGTTATAACGTAATGCTACATAACGTTATACGTTATACCGTAACAGTATATAACGTTATACGTTATAACGTAATGCTACATATCGTTATACGTTATAACGT
>NW_025218166.1:0-1097 GCF_014825855.1 Bombus pyrosoma | reverse complement strand
TCTACCGACCTACTTATATAATATCTTTCACCTTTTGTTGCAATTTTAATTGCTGGTATCTGTTGCTGCATTGTTAGGCTTCTCTTCACTATCACTAATCGCTAATTTTACTTAGCACTAAGGAAATTCACAGATCACTACCCCGGAGCACACGTCTGTTTACTTCGGTTGCCCGGGCAGAACTGATACGTTATAACATATATCTACATTGCGTTATACGTTATAACGTAATGCTACATAACGTTATTCGTTATAACATACATCTACATAACGTTATACGTTATAACGTAATGCTACATAACATTATACGTTATATCGTAATACTACATATCGTTATATGTTATAACGTAATACTACATAACGTTATACGTTGTATCGTAAAGCTATATAACGTTATACGTTATAACATATTTCTACATAACGTTATACGTTATAACGTAATGCTACATAACGTTATACGTTATAACATATATCTACATAACGTTATACGTTATAATGTAATGCTACATAACGTTATACGTTATAACATATATCTACATATCGTTATACATTATACCGTAATGCTACATAACGTTATAGGGTACATCCTAATACCATATAACGTTATACGTTATAACATATTCTACATAACGTTATACGTTATAACGTAATGCTACATAACGTTATACGTTATGACATATATATACATAGCGTTATACGTTATAACGCAATGCTACATTACGTTATACGTTACATCCTTATACCATATAACGTTATACGTTATAACGTAATACTATATAGCGTTATACGTTGTAACATACGTCTACATAACGTTATACGTTATAACGTAATGCTACATATTGTTATACGCTATAACGTAATACTACATGACCTTATACGTCATATCGCAATATGACAAAACGTTATACGGTATATCGTAAGGGTACATATCGTTATATGTTATAACGTAATACTACATAACGTTATACGTTGTATCGTGACACTATATAACGTTATACGATATAACATATATCTACATAACGTTATACGTTATAACGTAGTGCTACATACCGTTATACGTTATAACGTAATACTATATTACGTTATACGTTATAACG
>NW_025218165.1:0-1097 GCF_014825855.1 Bombus pyrosoma | reverse complement strand
TACGATATAACGAATAACATTATGTAGCAATACGATATAACGTATAACGTTATGTAGCATTACGATATAACGTATGACGATATGTAGTATTACGATATGACGTATAAGGATATGGTGTATTACGATATAACGTATAACGTTATGTAGCATTACGATATAACGTATAACGCTATGTAGCATTACGCTATAACGTATAACGATATGTAGTATTACGTTATAAGGTGTAACGTTATATGGTATTACGATGTAACGTATAACCGTATGTAGTATTACGATATAACTTATAACGTTATGTAGCATTACGATATTACGTATAACGTTATGTAACATTACGATATAACGTATAACGGTATGTAGCATTACGATATAACGTATAACGTTATGTAGCATTACGATATAACGTATAACGTTATGTAGTATTACGATATAACGTATAACGTTATGTAGCATTACGATATAACGTATAACGATATGTAGTATTACGTTACAACGTATAACGTTATGTAGGATTGCGATATAACGTATAACGTTATATGATATTACGATATAACGTATAACGTTATGTAGCATTACGATATAACGTATAACGATATGTAGTAATACGTTACAACATATAACGTTATGTAGGATTAGGATATAACGTATAACCTTATAAGGTAATATGATATAACGTATTGCGATATGTAGTGTTACGTTATAACGTTTAACGTTATATGGTATTACGATATAACGTATAAGGATATGTTGTATTACGATATACCGCATAACGTTATGTAGTATTACGATATAACGAATAACGTTATGTAGCAATACGATATAACGTATAACGTTAAGTAGCATTACTATACAACGTATAACTTTATGTAGTATAACGTAGTAACGTATAACGTTATATGGCATTACGATATAACGTACAACGATATGTAGTATTACGATATAACGTATAACGCTATGTAGCATTACGATATAACGTATAACGTTATGTAGTGTTACGTCATAACGTATAACGATACATGGTATTACGATATAACGTATAACGTTATAAGGTATTACAATATAACGTATAAGGATATGTTGTATTACGATATAACGTATAA
>NW_025218164.1:0-1097 GCF_014825855.1 Bombus pyrosoma | reverse complement strand
TATGTTCTGTTACGATATAACGTATAACGTTATGTAGCATTACGATATAACTTATAACGTTATGTAGTATTACGATATAACGTATAACGTTATGTAGTGTTACGTTACAACGTATAACGATATATGGTATTACGATATAACGTATAACGATATGTTCTGTTACGATATAACGTATAACGTTATGTAGCATTACGATATAACTTATAACGTTATGTAGCATTACATTATAACGTATAACGTTATGTAGCATTACGTTATAGCTTATAACGTTATGTAGCAATACGTTATAGCTGTATATCTTTATGTAACATTACGATATAGCGCATAACGTTCTATAGTATTACGATATAACGTATAACGTTATATGGTAATATGATATAACGTATAACGATATGTAGCATTAAGTTATAGCGTATAACGTTATGTAGTATTACGTTATAATGTATAACGTTGTGAAGTATTACGATATATCGTATAACGTTATGTAGTATTACGATATAACGTATAACGTTATGTACCATAACGATATAACGAATCACGTTATGTAACATTACGATATAGCGCATAACGTTATGTAGCATTACGTTATAGCTGTATATCGTTATGTAATATTACGTTATAACGTATAACGTTATGTAGCATTACGATATAACGTATAACGTTATGTAGTATTACGTTATAACGTATAACGTTATGTAGTCTTACGCTACAACGTATACCGTTATATGGTATTACGATATAGCGTATAGCGATATGTAGAGTTGCGATATAACGTATGACGATATGTAGTATTGCGATATAACGTATAACGTTATGTACTGTTACGTTATAACGTATAACAGTATATAGTATTGCATTATAACTTATGACGTTATGTAGTATAACGTTACAAAGTAAAACATTATATAGTATTACGATAATACGTATAACGTTATGTGGCATTACAATAAAACGTACAACGTTATGTAGCATTACGATATAACGTATAACGTTATGTATTATGACGATATAACGTTTAGCGTTATGTAGTAATACGTTACATCGTATAATGTTGTATAGTATTACGATATAACGTATAACGTTAAGTACTATTACGT
>NW_025218163.1:0-1097 GCF_014825855.1 Bombus pyrosoma | reverse complement strand
TACGTAGCGTTATACGTTATAACGTAATGCTACATAACGTTATACGTTATATCGTAATACTACATATCGCTATATGTTATAACGTAATGCTACATAACGTTATACGTTACATCCTAATACCATATAACGTTATACGTTATAACGTATTGCTATATAAAGTTATACGTTATAACGTAATGCTACATAACGTTATACGTTACAACGTAATGCTACATAACGTAATACGTTATAACGTAATGCTACATAACGTTATTCGTTACAACGTAATGTTAAATGACGTTATATGTTATATCGTAATAATGCATAACGCCATACGTTATAACATATTCAACATAACGTAATACGTTATAACGTAATGCTACATAACGTTATACGTCATAACATATATCTACAAAGCGTTATACGTAATAACGTAATGATTCATAAAGTTATGCGTTATAATATATATCTGCATAACGTTATACGTTATAACGTAATGCTACAAAACGTTATACGTTATATCGTAATACTGCATATCGCTAAATGTTATAACGTAATGCTACATAACGTTATACGTTACATCCTAATACCATATAACGTTATACGTTATAACGTATTGCTATATAACGTTATACGTTATAACGTAATGCTACATAACGTTATACGTTATAACGTAATGCTACATAACGTTATACGTTATAACATATATCTACATAGCGTTATACGTTATAACATATATCTACATAGCGTTATACGTTATAACGTAATGCTACATAACGTTATACGTTACATCCTAATACCATATAACGTTATACATTATAACGTAATACTATATGACGTTATACGTTATAACGTAATGCTACATAACGTTATACGTTATATCGTAATACTACATATCGCAATATGTTATAACGTAATGCTACATAACGTTATACGTTACATCCTAATACCATATAACGTTATACGTTGTAACGTAATACTATATAACGTTATACGTTATAACGTAATGCTACATAACGTTATACGTTATAACGTAATGCTACATAACGTTATACGCTATAACGTAATACTACATGACCTTATACGTTATATCGCAATATTGCAAAACGTTATACGTT
>NW_025218162.1:0-1097 GCF_014825855.1 Bombus pyrosoma | reverse complement strand
ACGATATGTGGTATTACGATATAACGTATAACGATATGTGGTATTACGTTTTAACGTATATCGATATATAGTATTACGATATAACGTATAACGTTATATAGTATTACGATATAACGTATAACGTTATATGGTATTACGATATAACGTATAACGATATGTGTTATTACGTTATAACATATAACGTTAAGTAGTAGTATGATATAACGTATAACGTTATGTGGTATTACGATATAACGTATAACGATATGTGGTATTACGATATAACGTATAACGATATGTGGTATTACGTTTTAACGAATAACGTTATATAGTATTATAATATAACGTATAACGTTATGTGGTATTACGATATAACGTATAACGGTATGTGGTATTACGATATAACGTATAACGATATGTGGTATTACGTTTTAACGTATAACGTTATATAGTATTACAATATAACGTATAACGTCATATAGTATTACAATATAACGTATAACGTCATATAGTATTGCAATATAGCGTATAAAGTTATATAGTATTACAATATAGCGTATAAAGTTATATAGTATTACGATATAACATATAACATTATATGGTATTACGATATAACGAAGAACGTTATATAGTATTACGATATAACGTATAACGTTATATAGTATTACGATATAACGTGTAACGTTATATAGTATTATGATATATAGTATAACGTTATATCGTATTATGATATATAGTATAACGTTATATAGTATTACGATACAACGTATAACGTTATATGATATTACGATTTAACGCATAACGTTATATGGTATTACCGTATAACGGATAACGTTATATGATATTACGATATAACGTATAACGATATGTGGTATTACGTTATAACATATAACGTTAAGTAGTATTATAATATAACGTATAACGTTATGTGGTATTACGATATAACGTATAACGATATGTGGTATTACGATATAACGTATAACGATATGTGGTATTACGTTTTAACGTATAACGTTATATAGTATTATAATATAACGTATAACGTCATATAGTATTACATTATAACGTATAAAGTTATATAGTATTATGATATAACGTATAACGTTATATAGTATTAT
>NW_025218161.1:0-1097 GCF_014825855.1 Bombus pyrosoma | reverse complement strand
CGTATAACGTTACATAGCAGTACGTTATAACGTATAACGTTATGTAGCATTACGGTATAACGTATAACGTTATATAGTATTACGTTATAACGTATAACGTTATGTACCATTACGTTATAACGTGTAACGGTACGTTGCATTACGTTATAACGTATAACGTCATGTAGCATTATGATATAACGTATAACGTTACATAGCATTACGTCATAACGTATAACGTTATGTAGCATTACGTTATAACAAATAACGTTATGTAGCATTACCGTATAACGTATAACGTTATGTAGCATTATGATATAACGTATAACGTTACATAGCAGTACGTTATAACGTATAACGTTACAATAGCATTACGTTATAACGTATAACGTTATGTAGCATTAGGATATAACGTATCACGTTATATAGCATTACGTTATAACGTTTAACGTTATATAGTATTACGTTATAACGTATAACGTTATGTAGCATTACGGTACAACGTATAACGTTATGTAGCATTATGATATAACGTATAACGTTACATAGCATTACGTTATAACGTATAACGTTAGGTAGCATTACGTTATAACGAGTAACGTTATATAGTATTACGTTATAACGTATAACGTTATGTAGTATTACGTTATAACTAATAACGATATGTGGCATTACGGTATAACGTATAACGTTATGTAGCATTATGATATAACGTATAACGTTACACAGCAGTCCGTTATAACGTATAACGTTATGTAGCATTACGGTATAACGTATAACGTTACGCAGCACTATGATACAACGTATAACGTTATATAGCATAACGTTATAACGTATAACGTTATATAGTATTAGGTTATAACGTACAACGTTATTTAGTATTACGTTATAACGTATAACGTTATGTAGCATTACGTTATAACGTATAACATTATGTAGCGTTAGGATATAACGTATCACGTTATATATCATTACGTTATAACGTATAACGTTATGTAGCATTACGGTATAACGTATAACGTTATGTAGCATTATGATATAACCTATAACGTTACATAGCAGTACGTTATAACGTATAACGTTACAATAGCATTACGTTATAACGTATAACGTTATAC
>NW_025218160.1:0-1097 GCF_014825855.1 Bombus pyrosoma | reverse complement strand
TTATAACGTATAACGGTATGTGGTATTACGATATAACGTATAACGTTATGAAGCATTACGATATAACGTATAACGTTATGTAGCAGTTCGATATAATGTTGAACGTTATATGCTAATACGTTATAACGGATAACGCTATGTGGTATTAAGATATAACGTATAACGATATCTAGCATTACGTTATAACGTATAACGTTGTGTGGTATTATGTAGCAATGCATAAAGTTATATGGCAATACGTTATAACGCATAACGTAATGTGGAATTACGATAGAACGTATAACGATATCTAGCATTACGTTATAACGTATAACGTTATATAGTATTACGGTATAACGTATAACGTTATGTAGTATTACTTTACAACGTATAACGTTATATGGTAATACGTTATAAGGTATAACGTTATATGGTAAAACGTTATAACGTATAACGTTATGTAGTATTCCGATATAACGTATAACATTATGTAGTATTACGATATAACGTATAACGATATATAGTATTACTTTATGACGTATTACGTTATAACGTATAACGTTATGTAGCACTACGTTATAACGTATAACGTCATGTAATGTTACGTTGCAACCTATAACGTTAAATGGTAATACGTTATAACGTATAACGTTATGTATTATTACGATATAAGATATAACGTTATGTATTATTACGATGCAACGTATAAAGTTATGTAGCATTACGTTATAATGTGTAACGTTATGTAGTATTACGTTATAACGTATAACGTTATATGGTAATACGTTAGAACGTATAACGTTAAGCAGCATTACGTTATAACGTATAACGTTATGTAGTATTACGATATAACGTATAACGTTATGTAGTATTACGATATAAGATATAACGTTATATGGTAATACGTTATAACGTATAATGTTATGTAGCATTACGTCATAACCTATAACGTCATGTAATGTTACGTTACAACCTATAACGTTAAATGGTAATACGTTATAACGTATAACGTTATGTAGCATTACGTTATAACATATAACGTTATGTAGTATTACGATATAAGATATAACGTTATATGGTAATACGTTATAACGTATAACGTTATGTAGCATTACGTT
>NW_025218159.1:0-1097 GCF_014825855.1 Bombus pyrosoma | reverse complement strand
ATATAACGTTATACGATATAATGTAATACTACATAACGTTATACGTTATATCGTAATGCTACATGACGTTATACGTTATAACGTAATGCTACATAACGTTATACGTTATGTCGTAAAGCTGCATAACGTTATACGTTATAGCGTAAAGCTACAGAATGTTATACGTTATAACGTAATGCTACATAACGTTATACGTTATGTCGTATTGCTACATAACGTTATACGTTATAACGTAAAGCTACATAACGTTATACGTTATGACGTAATGCTACATAACGTTAAACGTTATATCGTAAAGCTGCATAACGTTATACGCTATAACGTAATACTACATAACGTTATACGTTATAACGTAATACTACACAACGTTATACGTCATAACGTAATGCTACATAGGGTTATACGTTATAACGTATTGCCATATAACGTTATACGTTATAACGTAAAACTACATAACGTTATACGTTATATCGTAATGCTACATAACGTTGTACGCTCTAACGTAATACTACATAACGTTATAGGTTACAACGTAATGCTACATAACGTTATACGTTATATCGTAACGCTACATAACGTTATACGTTATAACGTAAAGCTACATAACGTTATACGTTATAACGTAATGCTACATGACGTTATACGTTATAACGTAAAGCTACATAACTTTATACGTTATGACGTAATGCTACATAGCGTTAAACGTTATATCGTAAAGCTGAATAACGTTATACGCTATAACGTAATACTACATAACGTTATACGTTATAACGTAATACTACACAACGTTATACGTCATAACGTAATGCTACATAGGGTTATACGTTACAACGTATTGCCATATAACGTTATACGTTATAACGTAAAACTACACAACCCTATAGGTTACAACGTAATACTACATAACGTTATACGTTATATCGTAACGCTACAGAACCTTATACGTTATAAGGTAATGATACATAACGTTATACGTTATAACCTAATGCTACATAACGTTATACGTTAGAACGCAATGCTACGTAACGTTATACGTTATAATGTAATACTACATATACGTTATAACGTAATACTACATAACGTTATACGTTATATCG
>NW_025218158.1:0-2307 GCF_014825855.1 Bombus pyrosoma | reverse complement strand
TACATAACGTTATACGTTATAACCTAATGCTACATAACGCTATACGTTATATCGTAACACTACATAACGTTATACGTTATATCGTTATACTATATAACGTTATACGTTTTATCGTAATACTACATAACGTTATACGTTATAACATAATAGTGCATAACGTTATAAGTTATAACACAATAGTTCATAACGTTATACGTTATAACACAATAGTACATAACGTTATACGTAGTAACATAATGCTACAAAACGTTATACGTTATAACATAATAGTACAAAACGTTATACGTTATAACAAAATGCTACATAACGTTATACGTTATATCGTAATACTACATAACGTTATACGTTATAACACAATAGTACATAACGTTATACGTAGTAACATAATGCTACAAAACGTTATACGTTATATCGTAATACTACATGACGTTATACGTTATAACATAATAGTACATAACGTTATACGTTATAACCTAGTGCTACATAACGTTATACGTTATATCGTAATACTACATAACGTTATACGTTATAACACAATAGTACATAACGTCATACGTTATAACCTTATGCTACATAACGTTATACGTTATATCGTAATACTACATAACGTTATACGTTATAACACAATAGTACATAACGTTATACGTTACAACATAATGCTACATTACGTTATACGTTATATCGTAATACTACATAACGTTGTACGTTATATCGTTATACTATATAACGTTATACGTTATAACACAATAGTACATAACGTTATACGTTATAACCTATTGCTACATAACGTTATACGATATAACCTAGTGCTACATAACGTTATACGTTATAACATAATAGTGCATAACGTTATAAGTTATAACACAATAGTACATAACGTTATACGTTATAACACAATAGTACATAACGTTATACGTAGTAACATAATGCTACAAAACGTTATACGTTATAACATAATAGTACAAAACGTTATACGTTATAACAAAATGCTACATAACGTTATACGTTATATCGTAATACTACATAACGTTATACGTTATAACACAATAGTACATAACGTCATACGTTATAACCTTATGCTACATAACGATATTCGTTATAACACAATAGTACATAACGTTATACGTTATAACCTAATGCTACATAACGTTATACGTTTTATCGTAATACTACATATCGTTAACGTTATATCGTTATACTACATAGCGTCATACGTTTTATCGTTATACTACATAACGTTATACGTTATATCGTAATACTACATAACGTTATACGTTACAACATAATAGTACATAACGTTATACGTTATAACCTAGTGCTACATAACGTTATACGTTATATCGTAATACTACATAACGTTATACGTTATAACACAATAGTACATAACGTTATACGTTATAACCTATTGCTACATAACGTTATACGATATAACCTAGTGCTACATAACGTTATACGTTATATCGTAATACTACATAACGTTATACGTTATAACACAATAGTACATAACGTCATACGTTATAACCTTATGCTACATAACGTTATACGTTATATCGTAATACTACATAACGTTATACGTTATATCGTAATACTACATAACGTTATACGTTATAACACAATAGTACATAAAGTTATTCATTATAACCTAATGTTACATAACGTTATACGTTATATCGTTATACTATATAACGTTATACGTTTTATCGTTATGCTACATAACGTTATACGTTATATCGTTATACTATATAACGTTATACGTTTTATCGCTATACTACCTAACGTTATACGTTATAACATAATAGTAGATAATGTTATACGTTATAACCTAATGCTACATAACGTTATACGTTATATCGTTATACTATATAACGTTTTACGTTATATCGTGATACTACATAACGTTATACTTTATAACATAATAGTATATAACGTTATACGTTATAACACAACAGTACATAACGTTATATGTTATAACCTAATGCTACATAACGTTATACGTTATATCGTAATACTACACAACGTTATACGTTATAACACAATAGTACATAACGTTATACGTTATAACCTAATGCTACATAACGTTATACGTTATATCGTAATACTACATAACGTTATACTTTATAACATAATAGTATATAACGTTATACGTAATAACCTAATTCTACATAACGTTATACGTTATATCGTAATACTACATAACGTTATACGTTATAACACAATAGTTCATAACGTTATACGTTATAACCTAATGCTACATTACGTTATACGTTATATCGTAATACTACATAACGTTATACGTTATATCGTTAT
>NW_025218157.1:0-1098 GCF_014825855.1 Bombus pyrosoma | reverse complement strand
AACGTGTTTCCAGTTTTGCATATTCAAGCCTGTATATTCATCTGAACATATCTACGCTGCTATTGGTGATATGTCTACCATTCAATGCGCGTTATACTTCACATGTGCTGCCAAATACTGCGCGCGACATCCGGTTTGCGCTATTTCAACTCTGGTCAAGGTTCAGGGCAGCGTATTTCCAGTTTTGCATATTCAAGCTCGAATATTCATCTGAACGTATCCCCGCTGATATTGGTGACATGAGGATAATTCCATGCGCTTTATACTCCCCATATGCTGCCAAATACGTGGTACGATATCCGGTTTCCGCTATGTCAACTCTGGTCTAGGTTCGGAGCAGCGTATTTCCTGTTTTGCATATTCAAGCGTGAATATTCATCTGAACGCATCTCCGCTGATATTGGTGATGTACGGACAATTCGATGCGTTTTATACTCCCCATGTGACGCGAAATACGTGGAGCGACATCCGGTTTGCACTCTGTCAAATCTGACCACTGACAAATCCTGCGTATTTCCAGTCATACACATTCGGTCTTCAGTATTCATCTGAATGTATCCCCGCTGTTATTGGTGATATGTCGATAATTTGATGCGCGTTATACACCGCATGTGCATCCCAATACAGAGCACGACATCCGGTTTGCGCGATGTCAATTCTGGGCTCTGCGAAATCCAGCGCACTTGCAGCCTTGCATATTCAGGCTTGAATATTCACTGGAACGTATCTCACCTGCTATTCGAGATACGTTTACAATTCTGAACGCGATATGCTCCACGTATGCTGCCAAATATGTGGAACGACATCTTGCTATCGCTACGTCAACTCTGTCCTAGGTCAAGACCAGCGTAGTTTCAATTTTGCACATTCAAGCATGAATATTCATCTGAAGATATCTACGCTGCTATTCGAGATATGTCTTCAACCCCATGCGCGGTATACTCCATATATGCTGCGAAATACGTGGAGTGACATCCAGTTTGCGCTATGTTAACTCTGGTCGAGGTCAAGACCAGCGTAGTTTCAGATTTGCATATTCAATCATGAGTATTCATCTGAACATATCTCCGCTGCTATTGGTGATATGTAGATAATTCA
>NW_025218156.1:0-1098 GCF_014825855.1 Bombus pyrosoma | reverse complement strand
GATATGACGTATAACGTTGTAAAGTATTACGTTATAATGTATAACGATATGTGGTATTACGATATAACGTATAACGTTATGTAGTATTACGTTATAACGTATAACGTTATGTGGTATTACGATATAACGTATAACGTTATGTGGTGTTACGATATGACGTTTAACGTTATATAGTATTACGTTATAATGTATAACGATACGTGGTATTACGATATAACGTATAACGTTATGTAGTATTACGTTATAACGAATAACGTTATGTGGTACTACGATATAACGTATAACGTTATGTGGTATTACGATATAACGTATAACGTTATGTAGTATTACGTTATAACGTATAACGTTATGTGGTATTACGATATAACGTATAACGTTATGTGGTATTACGATATAACGTATAACGTTATGTGGTGTTACGATATGACGTATAACGTTATATAGTATTACGTTATAACGTATAACGTTATGTGGTATTACGATATAACGTATAACGTTATGTGGTGTTACGATATGACGTATAACGTTGTAAAGTATAACGTTATAATGTATAACGATATGTGGTATTACGATATAACGTATAACGTTATGTGGTATTACCATATAACGTATAACGTCATATAGCAATACGATATAACGTATAACGTTATGTGGTGTTACGATATGACGTATAACGTTATATAGTATTACGTTATAACGTATAACGTTATGTGGTATTACGATATAAAGTATAACGTTATGTGGTGTTACGATATGACGTATAACGTTGTAAAGTATTACGTTATAATGTATAACGATATGTGGTATTACGATATAACGTATAACGTTATGTGGTATTACCATATAACGTATAACGTCATATAGCAATACGATATAACGTATAACGTTATGTGGTACTACGATATGACGTATAACGTTATGTGGTGTTACGATATGACGTATAACGTTATATAGTATTACGATATAATGTATAACGTTATGTGGTGTTACGATATGACGTTTAACGTTATATAGTATTACGTTATAATGTATAACGATATGTGGTATTACGATATAACGTCTAACGTTATGTAGTATTACGTTATAACGTATAACGTT
>NW_025218155.1:0-1098 GCF_014825855.1 Bombus pyrosoma | reverse complement strand
AACGTAATGCTACATAACGATATACGTTATATCATAATACAACATATCGTTATACGTTA
Source organism: Bombus pyrosoma (assembly GCF_014825855.1). NCBI lineage: Eukaryota > Metazoa > Arthropoda > Insecta > Hymenoptera > Apidae > Bombus > Bombus pyrosoma. The sequence continues at coordinate 1,039 of NW_025218155.1, read as the reverse complement.
TATCGTAATACTACATATCGTTATACGTTATATCGTATTACCATATAACGTTATACGTTATGTCGTAATAGTACATTATGTTATACATTATATCGTAATACGACATAACGTTATACGCTATAACGTAATGCTACATAACGTTATACGTTATATCATAATACAACATATCGTTATACGTTATATCGTAATACTATATATCGTTATACGTTATATCGTATTACGATATAACGTTATACGTTATGTCGTAATAGTACATTATGTTATACATTATATCGTAATACGACATAACGTTATACGCTATAACGTAATGCTACATAACGTTATACGTTATATCGTAATGCTACATAACGTTATACGTTATATTGTAATACAACATATCGTTATACCTTATATCGTAGTACCATATATCGATATACGTTATAACGTAACACTACATATCGATATACGTTATATCGTAATACTATATAACGTTATACACTGTAACGTAGTACTACATAACGTTATACGTTATATCGTTATGCTACGTAACGTTATACGGTACATCGAAATACAACATATCCATATACGTTATATTGTAATTCCATATAAAGTTATACGTTATATCGTAATACTGTATAACGTTATACGTTATATCGTAATACTACATATCGTTATTCGTTATAACGTAATACCACATATCGTTATACGTTATAACGTAATACCATATAACGTTATACGTCATATCGTAATACTATATAACGTTATACGCTATAACGTAATACTACATAACGTTATTCGTTATAACGTAACACTACATATCGTTCTACGTTATAACGTAACACTACATAACGTTATACCTTATATCGTAATACAACATATCGTTATACGTTATATCGCATTACCATATAGGGTTAGACGTTATAACGTAACACTACATATCGATATACGTTATATCGTAATACTATATAACGTTATACGTTGTAACGTAGTACTACATAACGTTATACGTTATATCGTAATGCTACATAACGTTATACGTTATATCGTAATACTACATATC
>NW_025218154.1:0-1098 GCF_014825855.1 Bombus pyrosoma | reverse complement strand
ACATATATCTACATAGCATTATACGTTATAACGTAATGCTTCATAACGTTATACGTTATATCGTAATACTACATATCGCTATATGTTATGACGTAATGCTACATAACGTTATACGTTAGACCCTAATACCATATAACGTTATATGTTACAACGTATTGCTATATAACGTTATACGTTATAACGTAATGCTACATAACGTGATACGTTATAACGTAGTGCTACATAACGTTATACGTTATAACATATATCTACATAGCGTTATACGTTATAGCGTAATACTATATAACGTTATACGCTATAACGTAATGCTACATAACGTTATACGTTATAAGATATATCTACATAACGTTACACGTTATAACGTAATACTACATAACGTTATACGTTATATCGTAATACTACATATCGTTATATCTTATAACGTAATACTACATAACGTTATACGTTGTATCGTAATACTATATAACGTTAAACGTTATAACATATATCTACATAACGTTATACGTTATAGCGTAATGATGCATAGCGTTATACGTTATATCATATATCTACATAACGTTATACGTTATAACGTAATGCTACAAAACTTTATACGTTATAACATATATCTACATAGCGTTATACGTTATAACGTAATACTACGTAACGTTATACGTTATAACGTAATGCTACATAACGTTATACGCTGTAACGTAATACTACATGACGTTATACGTTATATCGTAACATGACATAACGTTATACGTTATAACATAATACTACATAGCGTTATACGTTATGACGTAATGCTACATAACGTTATACGTTATATCGTAATACTACATATCGCTATATGTTATAACGTAATGCTACATAACGTTATACGTTATAGCATATATCTACGTAGCGTTATACGTTATAACGTAATGCTACATAACGTTATACGTTATATCGTAGTACTACATATCGCTATATGTTATAACGTAATGCTACATAACGTTATACGTTACATCCTAATACCATATAACGTTATACGTTACAACGTATTGCTATATAACGTTATACGTAATAACGTAATGCTACATAACGTTATACGTTATATCATATATCTACATAACG
>NW_025218153.1:0-1099 GCF_014825855.1 Bombus pyrosoma | reverse complement strand
TGAATATGTAGAGGTGGTCCGAGAGTGTCTCGATCCCTTCAGCTACTCTCCAGCCTGTGATTCGTCTGAATGTGTCAGGGGAAGCCCAAGTGATGTCAACGACTGAGCTCCCCCTCCACGTCACGCAGGTGCTGGTCGTGCCCCTGTTCACCAGCAGGAGCCCAAGTCCCGCGGCCCAGTCTGACAGCGCGCGGCCGCGAGCGTTGGTCCTGGGGTTTCCCCATTCCGCTGAGTGCGCGTTGAAGTCTCCTAGCACCAGTATCTGCCGGGGAAAGTGCCGTCTGACGCAGTCGCCAATCCCGTCCAGGAATTCCTCGAACGCTGCCCATCCGCTGTTGGGTGATACGTACACGCCGACCACCACCATCCCTGCCCACTCGACCGCGACGTATCCGTTCCCGCGCTCCAGCGGGACTCCGTATGTGTGCGCCCCCGGCGTTGATGTCCAGGTGTCCGCTACCATTCCGTCTGCATCTCCGGTCCAGTCCGGGGCATCCAGAACTCTATATGGTTCGGCCACTACTGCTAGGGCGACCGCGCTCTCTCGTACCGTTTGGTAGAGCAGGTCTTGTGCTCTTCTCGATCGTCCTAGGTTGGTCTGGAGGATGCGCATTCTCCATCACCTAATGTCTTCGCCTCCGTGGCTTCCTCCGTGCCAGCCTCTCTGCTCGCCGGCTCAGGGTCGGCTCCCTGCGGCAGCGAGTCTCTCCCGCTGCCACTTGCGACCGTGGATCGGCGGGTGATTCCTCCTGCTTTCTTCTTCGGGGGGCGCAGGCCGGTCCCCCCATCCTATGTACCGATGGTGCCCCGAGCGCCTCGCAGATCAGGCATTTCGGATTTGCCGCTGTGCACGCTCTGGCTTGGTGTCCCGGGTCGCCACACCTGTAGCATAGGTGCCCTCTGTCCTCCTTCGAGGTGCACATCCTGCTTACGTGCCCGGTCTCTAGGCACTTGTAGCATTGCAGCGGTCTTCTCTCGATGGCTTCGACTTTCGCTATCGACCAACCTATAGCGATCCTGCCAGCCTGTGCTAATTTTCTCACCGCCCCGGCCGGGCCTCGCATCCATACAGATCCAAGGCCGTTTCGAGCGAGGCGGG
>NW_025218152.1:0-1099 GCF_014825855.1 Bombus pyrosoma | reverse complement strand
GACCATAGTTTTCACAGCGTAAACAAGAGTATGTGCGCTGTATTTGGCAGCAAATGTGAAGTATAAAGCGCAACGAATTATCAACATATCACCAGTAAAGTGATATGCAAGTACGATGGGTTTGGCATTGCCCAGATTTGAAATAGCTCAAACCGGATGTTGTGCTGTGTCTTAGGCAGTATATGGTGAGTATAACGCGTACCAAATTATCGAGATATCACCAATAGCAGCGGAGATACTTTCAGATGTATATTGAAGTCCGAATGTGCAAAACTGCAACCACGCTGGATTTCGCAGTGCCCAGAGCTCACATAGCGAAAACCAGATATCGTTCTCTGTAATGGCAGCATACGAGGCGTATAGCGCGCATCGAATTATCGACATATCACCAAAAGCAGCGGAGATACGTACTGATGAATATTCAATCTTGAATATGCAAAACTGGAAATGCGATCGTCTTTACCTATAGCAGAGTTGACGTAGCGGAAGCCTGGTGTCGTTCCACATATTTCGCAGCATATTTGGAGCATAAAGCCCGCAGAATTGTAGACAAATCTCGAATAGCATTGGAGATACGTTCAATTGAATATAGAAGCATGAATATGCAAAACAGCAAATAGGCTGGTCTTAACCTGGACCAGAGTTGACGTTGCGCAAACCGGATGTCGTGCTTTGTATTTGGCAGCATTTGTGAAGTATCACGCGCATCGAAATGCCGACAGATGATCAATAGCAGCAGAGCAACATTCATTTGAATATTGAATTCTGAATATGCAAAAGTGCAAATACACAGGATTTGACCTAGACCAGGCTTGACTTAGCGCAAACCGGATACCGTGCTCTGTATTGGCAGCATATTATGTGTATAACGCGAATCGAATTATCGACATATCACCAATGGCAGCAGAGGAACACTCATTTGAGTGTTGCAGTCTGAATATGCAAAACAGCAACTACGATGGTCTGGACCTAGACCAGAGTAGACATAGCGCAAACCGGATGTCGTGCTCTGTATTTGCTAGCATATGTGGAGTATAACGCGCATCGAATCATCCACATATCACCAGTATCAGCAGAGATACCTTCAATGTAATAGTCT
>NW_025218151.1:0-1099 GCF_014825855.1 Bombus pyrosoma | reverse complement strand
TACGATATAACGTATAACGTTATATTTTACTACGACATAACGTATAACGATATGTAGTGTTACGTTATAACGTGTAACGTTATATAGTATTACGATATAACGTATAACGTTATATGGTACTACGATATAACGTATAACCATATGTAGTACTACGTTATAACGTATAACGATATATGGTATTACGATATAACGTATAACGATATGTTGTCTTACGATATAACGTATAACGTTATGTAGCATTACGATATAACGTATAACGTTATGTAGTATTACGTTACAACGTATGACGTTATATAGCATAACGTTATAACGTATAAAGTTACATAGTATTACAATATAACGTATAACATTATGTAGCATTACGATCTAACGTATAACGTTATATGGTATTACGATATAACGTATAACGATACGTAGTATTACGATATAACGTATAACATTATGTAGCATTACGATATAACGTATAACGTTATATTTTACTACGACATAACGTATTACGATATGTAGTACCACGTTATAACGTATTACGTTATATTGTATTACGATATAACGTATAACGATTTGTTGTCATGTGATATAACGTATAACGTTATGTAGCATTACGATATAACGTATAACGTTATGTAGCATAACGATATAACGTATAACGTTATGTAGTATTACTGTGTAACGTATAACATTATATGGTATTACTATATAACGTACAACGGTATGTAGTATTACGATATAACGTATAACGTTATATGGTGTTAAGATATAACGTTTAACGATACGTAGTATTACGATATAACGTATAACATTATGTAGCATTACGATATAACGTATAACGTTATATTTTACTACGACATCACGTATAACCATATGTAGTACTACGTTATAACGTATAACGATATATGGTAGTACGATATAACGTTTAACGTTTTGTAGCATTAGGATATAACGTATAACGTTGTGTAGCATTACGATATAACGTATAACGTTATGTAGCATTACGATATAACGTATAACGTTATGTAGCATTACGATATAACGTATAACGTTATTTAGTATTACTTTGTATCGTATAACATTATATGGTATTACGATATAACGTTTAACG
>NW_025218150.1:0-1099 GCF_014825855.1 Bombus pyrosoma | reverse complement strand
TATTACGATATAACGTATAACGTTATGTGGTGTTACGATATGACGTATAACGTTATATAGTATTACGTTATAACGTATAACGTTATGTGGTATTACGATATGACGTATAACGTAATGTAGTATTAGGATATAACGTATAACGTTATATAGTATTACGTTATAGCGTATAACGTTATGTGGTACTACGATATAACGTATAACGTAATATAGTATTAGGATATAAAGTATGACGTTGTGTGGTATTACGATATGACGTATAACGTTATGTTGTGTTACGATATGACATATAACGTTATATAGTATTACGATTTAACGTATAACCTTATGTGGTGTTACGATATGACGTATAACGTAATGTAGTATCAGGATAGTGTATAACGTTATATAGTATCACGTTATGACGTATAACGTTATGTGGTGTTAGATATGACGTATAACGTTATGTAGTATTACGTTATAACGTATACCGTTATGTGGTACTACGATATAACGTATAACGTAATATAGTATTAGGATATAGCGTATGACGTTGTGTGGTGTTACGATATGACGTATAACGTAATGTAGTATCAGGATATAACGTATAACGTTATATAGTATTAGGATATAACGTATAACGTTGTGTGGTATTACGTTATAACGTATAACGTTATGTGGTACTACGATATGACGTATAACGTTATGTGGTGTTACGATATGACATATAACGATATATAGTATTACGTTTTAACGTATAACGTTATGTGGTGTTACGATATGACGTATAACGTTATATAGTATTACGTTATAACGTATAACGTTATGTGGTATTACGATATGACGTATAACGTAATGTAGTATTAGGATATAACGTATAACGTTGTGTGGTATTACGATATGACGTATAAGGTTATGTGGCGATACGATATGGCGTATAGCGTTATATAGCATTACGTTACAATGTATAACGATATGTGGTATTACGATATAACGCATAACGTTATATAGAACTACGTTATAACGTATAAGGATATGTGGTATTACGATATAACGTATAACGTTATGTGGTGTTAGGTATGACGTATAACGTCACATAGCAATACGATATAACGTATAAAGT
>NW_025218149.1:0-1099 GCF_014825855.1 Bombus pyrosoma | reverse complement strand
CGTTATACATTATAACGTAATACCACATAACGTTATACGTTAGATCGTAATACCACATAACGTTATTCGTCATATCGTAACACCTCATAACATTATACGTTATATCGTATTGCTATATGACGATATACGTAATATCCTAATACTAACTTACGTTATACCTTATAACGTAATACTATATAATGTTATACGTCATATCGTAGTACCAAACAACGTTATACGTTATATCGTAATACTATATAACGTTATACCTTATATCGTAGTACCACATAACGTTATACGTTATAACGTAATACTACATAACGTTATAAGTTATAATGTAATACCGCATAACGTTATACGTTCTATCGTAATACCACATAACGGTATACGTTATATGGTATTGCTATATGACGATATACGTTATATCCTAATACTACATTACGTTATACCGTATAACGTAGTACTATATAATGTTATACATCATATCGTAATACCACATGGCGTTATACGTTATATCGTATTGCTATATGACGATTTACGTAATATCGTAATACTAACTTACGTTATACCTTATAACGTAATACTATATAATGTTATACGTCATATCGTAATACCAAACAACGTTATACGTTATATCGTAATACTATATAACGTTATACCTTATATCGTCGTACCACATAACGTTATACGTTATAACGTAATACTACATAACGTTATAAGTTATAATGTAATACCGCATAACGTTATACGTTCTATCGTAATACCACATAACGTTATACGTTATATCGTATTGCTATATGACGATATACGTTATATGCTAATACTACATCACGTTATACCTTATAACGTAATACTACATAACTTTTTACGTTATATCGTAGTACCACATAACGTTATACGTCATATCGCGGTACTACATAGCGTTATACATTATATCGCAATACCACATAACGTTATACCTTATCACGTAATACTATAAAACGTTATACGTTATAACGTATTGCTATATGACGTTATGCGTTATATCCTAATACTACATTACGTTATACGTCATATCGTAATCCCACATAACGTTATGTCTTATGACGTAATACTACATAATGTTATACGTCATATCGTA
>NW_025218148.1:0-1099 GCF_014825855.1 Bombus pyrosoma | reverse complement strand
CGTCATACGTTATACAGTAATACTACATTATGTCATACGTTATAACGTTATACTACATGACGTTAAACGTTATAAAGTATTACAATATAACGTTATACGTTATAACGTAATACTACATAACATTATACGTTAGAGCGTAATAGTACATAACGTTATACGTTATAACATAATAGTACATAACGTTATACGTTATATCGTATCACTACATAACGTTATACGTTATAACATAATAGTACATAACGTTATACGTTATAACACAATAGTACATAACGTTATACGTTATAACCTAATGCTGCATAACGTTATACGTTATATCGTTGTACTAAATAACGTTATACGTTATAACGTAATACTACATAACATTATACGTTAGAGCGTAATAGTACATAACGTTATACGTTATAACATAATAGTACATAACGTTATACGTTATAACCTAATGCTACATAACGTTATACGTTATATCGTAATACTACATAACGTTATACGTTATATCGTAATACTACATAACGTTATACGTTATACCGTTATACTATATAACGTTATACGTTTTATCGTAATACTACATAACGTTATACGTTATAACATAATAGTGCATAATGTTATAAGTTATAACACAATAGTACATAACGTTATACGTTATAACCTATTGCTACACAACGTTATACGTTATATCGTAATACTACATAACGTTATACGTTATAACAAAATAGTACATAACGTTATACGTTATAACGAAATGCTACATAACATTATACGTTATACCATAATACTACATAACGTTATACGTTATAACCTAATGCTACATAACGTTATACGTTATAACATAATGCTACATAACGTTATACGATTTATTCGTAATACTACACAACGTTATACGTTATAACACAATAGTACATTACGTTATACGTTATAACCTAATGCTACATAACGTTATACGTTATATCGTAATACTACATAACGTTATACGTTATATCGTTATACTATATAACGTTATACGTCTTATCGTTATACTACATAACGTTATACGCTATAACGTAATAGTACATAACGTTATACGTTATAACATAATAGTACATAACGTTATACGTTATAACCT
>NW_025218147.1:0-2317 GCF_014825855.1 Bombus pyrosoma | reverse complement strand
CATAACGTTATACGTTATATCGTGATACTATATATCGTTATACGTTATATCGTAATACCATATAACGTTATACGTTATATCGTAATACTACATATCGTTGTACGTTGTATCGTAATACCATATAATGTTATACGTTACAACGTAATACTACACAACGTTATACGTTATATCGTAATGCTACATAACGTTATACGTTATAACGTAACACTACATAACGTTAAACGTTATATCGTAATACCATATATCGTTATACGTTATAACGTAATACTACATAACGTTATACGTTATATCGTAATGCTACATAACGTTATACGTTATATCACAAGACAACAAATCGTTATACGTCATATCGTAATACAATATAACGTAATACGTTATAACGTAGTACTACATACCGTAATACGTTATGTCGTAGTAAAATATAACGTTATACGTTATATCGTATTACCTTATAACGTTATTCGTTATAACGTAATTCTACATAACGTTATACGTTATGTCGTAATGCTACATATTGCTATACGTTATATCGTAATACTATGTAACGTTATACGTTATAACGTTATGCTATATAACGTTATACGTTATATCGTAATGCTACATAACGTTATACGTTATATCGTAATGCTACATAACGTTATGCGTTATATCGTAATACTACATATCGTTATACGTTATATCATATTACCGTATAAGGTTACACGATATATCGTAATCCTACATAACGTTATACGTTGTAACGTATTACTACATATCGTTATACGCTATATCGTAATACCACATAACGTTATACGTTATAACGTATTACTACATATGGTTATACGTTATATCGTAGTACCATATAACGTTATACGTTATATCGTAGTACCATATAACGTTATACGTTATATCGTAATGCTGCATAACGTTATACGTTATATCCTAATGCTACATAACGTTATAAGTTATATCGTAATGCTACATAACGTTATACGTCATATCGTAATACCATATATCGTTATACGTTATAACGTAGTACTTCATATGGTTATACGTTATATCGTAGTACCATATAACGTTATACATTATATCGTAATACTATATTACGTTACACGTTATAACGTAACACTACATATCGTTATTCGTTATGTCGTAGTAAAATATAACGTTATACGTTATATCGTAATGCTACATAATGTTATACGTTATATCGTAATACTACGTATCGTTATACGTTATATCGTAATACCATATAACGTTATACGTTATATCGTAATACTACATATCGTTTTACGTTGTATCGTAATACCATATAATGTTATACGTTACAACGTAATACTACACAACGTTATACGTTATATCGTAATGCTACAAAACGTTATACGTTATATCGTAATGCTACATAACGTTATACGTTATAACGTAACACTACATATCGTTATACGTTATATCGTAGTACCATATAACGTTATTTGTTTTATCGTAATACCATATAAAGTCATACGCTATATCGTAATACCATATATCGTTATACGTTATAACGTAGTACTACATATGGTTATACGTTATATCGTAGTACTATATAACGTTATACGTTATATCGTAATACTATATAACGTTACACGTTATAACGTAACACTACATATCGTTATACGTTATGTCCTAGTAAAATATAACGTTATACGATATATCGCAATGCTACATAATGTTATACGTTATATCGTAATACTACGTATCGTTATTCGTTATATCGTAATACCATATAACGTTATACGTTATATCGTAATACTACATAACGTTGTACGTTATATCGTAATACCATATAATGTTATACGTTACAAAGTAAAACTACATAACGTTATACGTTATATCGGAATGCTACATAACGTTATACGTTATATCGTAATACTACATATCGTTATACGTTATATCATATTACCTTATAATGTTATAAGTTATATCGTAATCCTACATAACGTTATACGTTGTAACGTATTACTACATATCGTTATACGCTCTATCGTAATAACATATAGCGTTATACGTTATAACGTAATACTACATAACGTTATACGTTATATCGTAATGCTACATAACGTTATACGTTATATCATGAGACAACAAATCGTTATACGTTACATCGTAATACAATATAACGTAATACGTTATAACGTAGTACTACATATCGTAATACGTTATGTCGTAGTAAAATATAACGTTATACGTTATATCGTCTTACTATATAACGTTATTCGTTATAACGTAATTCTACATAACGTTATACGTTATATCGTAATGCTACATAATGTTATACGTTATATCGTAATACTATGTAACG
>NW_025218146.1:0-1100 GCF_014825855.1 Bombus pyrosoma | reverse complement strand
ACTATATAACGTTATACTATATATCATAATACTATATAACGTTCTACGTTATATCATAACACAATATAACGTTATGCGTTATATCGTAATACTATATAACGTTATACGTTATATCGTAATACTATATAACGTTATACGTTATATCATAATACAATATAACGATATACGTTATATTCTAATACTATATAACGTTATGCGTCATATCGTAATACTATATAACGTTATACGTTATATCCTAATACTATATAACGTTATACGTTATATCGTGATACCATATTACGTTATACGTTATAACGTAATACCATATAACGTTATACGTTATATCGTAATACCATATAACGTTATATTATATATCATAATACTATATAACGTTATACGTTACATCATAGCACAATATAACGTTATGCGTTATATCGTAATACTATATAACGTTATACGTTATATTCCAATACTACATAACGTTATACGTTATAACGTAATACCATATAACGTAATACGTTATATCGTAATACCATATATCGTTATATTATATATCATAATACTATATAACGTTATACGTTATATCATAACACAATATAACGTTATGCGTTATATCGTAATACTATATAACGTTATGCGTTATATTGTAATACTATATAACGATATACGTTATATCGTAATACCATATAACGTTTTACGTTATATCGTAACACTATATAACGTTATACGTTATATCGTAACACTCTATAACGTTATACGTTATATCATAATACCATTTAACGTTATACGTTATATCCTAATACAATATAACGTTATAGGTTATATCGTAATACCATATAACGTTATACGTTATATCGTAATACCATATAACGTTATGCGTTATATCGTAATACTATATAACGTTATACGTTATATCCTAATTCTATATAACGTTGTACGTTATATCGTAATACCATATAACGTTATACTATATATCCTAATACTATATAACGTTACACGTTATATCGTAATACTATATAACGTTATACATTATATTCTAATTCTATATAACGTTACACGTTATATCGTAATACTATATACCGTTATACTATATATCATAATACTATATAACGTTATACGTT
>NW_025218145.1:0-1100 GCF_014825855.1 Bombus pyrosoma | reverse complement strand
ACTACATTACGTTATACGTCGTATCGTAGTACCACATAACGTTATACGTTATAACGTAATACTATATAACTTTATACGTCATATCGTATTGATATATGACGTTATACGTTATATCCTAATACTACATTACGTTATACGACATATCGTAATACCACATAACGTTATACGTTATATCGTATTGCTATATGACGTTATACGTTATATCGTGGTGCCACATAACGTTATACGTTATATCGTATTGCTATATGACGATATACGTTATATCCTAATATTACATTACGTTATACGTCATATCGTAACACCACATAACGTTATACGTTATATCGTATTGCTATATGACGAAATACGTTATATCCTAATACTACATTACGTTATACGTCATATCGTAATACCACATAACGTTATACGTTATAACGTAATACTATATAACTTTATACGTCATATCGCAAAACCACATAACGTTATATGTTATATGGAAGTACCACATAACGATATACGTTATATCGTAATACTATATAACGTTATACGTCATATCGAAACACCACATAGCGTTATACGTTATAACATAATACGATATAACGTTATACGTTATATCGTATTGATATATGACGTTATACGTTTTATCGTAATACTATGTAACGTTATACGTCACATCGTAACACCACATAACGTTATACGTTATATCGTATTGCTATATGACGTTATACCTTATATTCTAATAATACATTACGTTATACGTCATATCGTAATACCACATAACGTTATACGTTATAACCTAATAATATATAACGTTATACATCATATCGTATTGATATATGACGTTATACGTCATAACGTAATACTATGTAACGTTATATGTCATATCGTAACACCACATAGCGTTATACGTTATATCGTATTGCTATATGACGTTATACGTCATATCGTAATACCACATAACGTTATATGTTATAACGTAATACCATGTAACGTTATACGTCATATCGTAACACCACATAATGTTATACGTCATATCGTAACACCACATAAGGTTATACGATACATCGTAATACCACATAACATTATACGTTACATCGTAATGCTATATGACGATATACGTT
>NW_025218144.1:0-1100 GCF_014825855.1 Bombus pyrosoma | reverse complement strand
TTGCAACGTATAACGTTATATACTATTAGCTTATGACGTATAACATTATATAGTATTACGTTATAACGTATAACGTTATATAGCATTACCTTATAACGTATAACGTTATGTGTTATTACGATATAACGTATTACGTTATGTAGTATTACATTATATCTTATAACGTTATATACTATTAGCTTATAACGTATAACGTTATATAGCATTACCGTATAACGTATAACGTTGTATAGTATCACGTTATAACCTATTGCGTTATGTAGTATTACATTATAACGTGTAAAGTTATATACTATTAGCTTATAACGTATAACGTTATGTAGTATAACGTTATAGCGTATAACGTTATATAGCATTACATTATAACGTATTACGCTATGTAGCATTACATTATAACGTATAACGTTATATACTATTAGCTTATAAGGTATAACGTTATGTAGTATTACGTTATAACGTATAACGTTATATAGCATTACATTATAACGTATAACGGTATGTGGTATTACGATATAACGTATTACGTTATGTAGTATGACATTGCAACGTATAACGTTATATACTATTAGCTTATGACGTATAACATTATATAGTATTACGTTATAACGTATAACGTTATATAGCATTACCTTATAACGTATAACGCTATGTGTTATTACGATATAACGTATTACGTTATGTAGTATGACATTGCAACGTATAACGTTATATACTATTAGCTTATGACGTATAACATTATGTAGTATTACGTTATAGCGTATAACGTTATGTAGCATTACATTATAACGTATAACGTTATGTGGTATTACGATATAACGTATTACCTTATGTAGTATTACATTATATCTTATAACGTTATATACTACTAGCTTATAACGTATAACGTTATATAGTGTTACGTTATAACGTATAACGTTATATACCATTACGTTATAACGTATATCGTTATGTGGTTCTACGATATAACGTATTACGTTATGTAGTATTACATTATAACGTATAACGTTATATACTATTAGCTTATAACGTATAACGTTATATAGTATCACGTTATAACGTATAACGTTATATACCATTACGTTATAACGTATATCGTTATG
>NW_025218143.1:0-1100 GCF_014825855.1 Bombus pyrosoma | reverse complement strand
GCTAATAGTATATAACGTTATACGTTATAATGCAATACTACATAACGTAATACGTTATATGGTAACGCTATATAACGTTATAAGTTATAACGTAATACTATATAATGTTATACGTTATAAGCTAATAGTATATAACGTTATACGTTATAATGTAACACTACATAAAGTAATACGATATGTCGTAATACCACATAACGTTATACGTAATAACGTAATACCATATATCGTTATACGTTATAAGCTAATAGTATATAACGTCAAACGTTATAATGTAACACTACATAAAGTAATACGATATGTCGTAATACCACATAACGTTATACGTAATAACGTAATACCATATAACGTTATACGTTATAAGCTAATAGTATATAGCGACAAACGTTATAATGTAATACTATATAACGTAATACGTTATATCGTCATACCACATACCGTTAGATGTTATAATGTAATGCTATATAACGTTACACGTTATAACGTAATGCTATATAACGTTATACGTTATAACGTAATGATACATAACGTTATACGTTATATGCTAATAGTATATAAAGTTATACGTTATAATGTAATACTACATAACGTAATACGTTATATCGTAATACCACATAACGTTATACGTTATAACGTAATGCTATATAACGTTATACGTTATAACGTCATGCTGCATAACGTTATACGTTATAAGCTAAGAGTATATAAAGTTATACTACATAACGTAATACGTTATATCGTAGTAACACATAACGTTATACGTTATAACGTAATGCTATATAACGTTATACGCTATAACGTAATGCTATATAACGTTATACGTTACAACGTAATGATACATAACGTTATACGTTATATGCTAATAGTATATAAAGTTATACGTTATAATGTAATACTACATAATGTAATACGTTATATCGTAATACCACATAACGTTATACGTTATAACGTAATGCTATATAACGTTATACGTTATAACGTAATGCTACATAACGTTATACGTTATAAGCTAATAGTATATAAAGTTATACGTTATAATGTAATACTACATAACGTAATACGTTATATCGTAGTAACACATAACGTTATACGTTATAATGTAA